>NC_056743.1:563146060-563446060 GCF_019279795.1 Protopterus annectens | reverse complement strand
GAGGATTTGGAAGTGAAATATTTAGTTGAACAAAAGCCTACTCATAGTACTCTTGTCAATGCATGGGCTCGGGGGGTGCCTTTTTTTCAATAATTCTAAGAAGGATTTTACTAGTTCCACATCATTTGAAATCCACTGTTGGCAGTAACCTGCCATTCCATAAAAAAACCTTGCAACTATTTTAAAATTGTAGGACATGGTGCAGCTTAAATTGCAGTAATGCTTGGAAGATAAATTTGTTGAGAACCTTCTGAAGTAAGAGTCAAAATTACTGAACCAGTGGTTTCCACAACTGTGATTTTAACTTGTTAACCTTAAATCCCAATTCCGCTAACTTGGTTAAAAAAATAGTGTATTGTCAGCAGCTAGAATAAGAATCAGAAGGTTAAAGCAAGTCATCCACATAGTGTATTAGGGTGAACTGACAGCAAAATGAATTCTATTTAGTTGTTTCATCATTTCTTTAGAAAATAACTGGATAGGTGATTCTACATATCATTGACATTACCTTGTCCTTGAAAACTGGCACTCTCTGTAAGGAAAAGTAAACAAATATTGGTTGTCTGAGTGTTAGGAATAGAAAAGAAAGCAGATGAATTATCAGTCACTAAAAAGGTGGTAGCTGTCAGGCGAATAGGGCTTAGTATAGTAGCCAGATTAAGTAACACAGGAAGAGTTGTCACTAATGTCACATCTACTGCTCTTAAATCATGTACAAACCTACAGGTGTCCTTGCCCCATTTCTGAACTGGTAAAACAGGCATATCACACCTCGTCCTAGTAGAAACTATTATTCCTTACTGAAGTAGCACAAAACTAACAGGTTAAATTCCATTGTCTGCCTCTGTTGATACGGGGCATTGGATTACCATTGGTAAAGACTCATAATGCTTTATAGAAACCCTTATTGGTTATGCATTCTTTATGAGTCCTACCTCATTGTCATGGGGCAGTCCATAGCTGCAGGAAAACAGCTTCAAGTCCCTCCAAATCACTCCCACTGATGTACCATTGCAATCTAAGTAAGACTGTATCTATTTCTAAAAATACCAGTTATATACAGACCCAGTGGAGAGGGTTCATTTGGCACATTCAAAAAACACTCCAGCTGGAGTGCAAAACACAGTGCACTTTAATTTACACAACAAATTTCTATGTAGTCGATTTTAAGGGTCATAACTTCCTAAAATGAAGGTTTGCTTATATTATAAGGAACATATTTGAATTGGGTCAGATTTTGCCTCTTAGTAATCCAGAGGAATGTCAGAGACCTGCACACATCTAACAGAGTTTGCAGAAAGCAGGATGCTTTCCACACTAGATGAAGTTATTATAGATCAAGCTGTTCCTGTGTCTATAAGGAAAGGAAGAGTAGAGTTATGCACTATAAATGTAATGTCTTTTGGCTTTTCCCAGTTAGGGGTCACCACAGCAAAACTCCGGTCTGCTAATGATTGGCAGTGAATTTTTATAGTGCTGAGTTGCCAGCCCGATGCCCAATCTTCAAAGAAGGCACAACCATTCACACATGCACCTACCTGCATGTCTTTAGTGTCACTCAACCATGGGGAGGACATGCAGACTCCACACAGAAGGCACTCCAGCTGAGAATTGAATGGAAGAACCTCTTGCTGTGAGGCGACAATGCTAACCACTGCACCACTGCAATTTGCACTGTAATGTTGACTAAAGGACCTTCCTGTTTAATGGTAAAAATGGAAATAGTTGTGTCACCTGGTCATGACTGTCCTGTTGATCCTGCTGCTGCACTGGCGGTTGCCAAGCAGTACTCCAGCTTGGAGGCTGTCTCTTCTACTGTGGTCATTGGCATTGGGCTGATTTGTATGCAGAAAACACAGAGCTGTGGACAGAAAATAAGGACATTAATTATACCATGGTCTATTATGGCCACAATTAAAACAAAAATTGATAAGTGATCCACATTGCTGGGTTTAAGGCTGAGAAGGACGATAAAAGTTTGACGAAAACTGTCCCTGTGCTTGTTGCTGTTAAACCTGATCTATCTCTGCATCCCCTGTTTCTTCTGTTACACCACCTACTCCTTGATTTAGTTTCAAAATGCTGAAGTTGAATATCCAGTAATTTATTTTGTTAAACATTCTCCTCTCTGAGTATATTATCTGCTGCATACTGTGGCTAGTTAACAATTTCATGTTTACCTAAAGTATACATGTTTAAGCAAATTTAAACAAACTGTTTTTATCTGATCTTGTATAGGTGGTAAAAAGCCTCACCTGCTGAAGCAACATCAGTAGGTTTTTGGTGTCCTGGAAAAGCTCATAAGCATCTATCATGCACTGCAAGTATACATCAATAGATTAGTTTTCTTTCTGTTTATGATTTGATTTATGCCCAGTTTGGCATTGGAAGGAATTGCTTTTAGTAAGTTATCCATTACAGTTGAAAATCCTTCATTTGTATATTTTGAAATAGTGTTACCTATTACCGATCTGTCCCTTATCTTTTAGAAAATATCTCGAGGAGTAGAAGCTTTAAAAGCTGTCTGCAAGTCTTCATTTGTAGGGTTTTGCAGTTGTACATGTCCTTGTAATATCTTGCAGCATTTGGCTGAATGTATACCAATGGGATAGAGAGTTTCTACAATAATCGGAAAATGTGCTCCAGTCCAAGGGCAGAGCAGACTTATAATGTGCTCAGGGTCACTGTCCTGGGCCATTGCTGGGTTAGCTACTTCCTCAAAGGATGAATTCAAACATTACATAATGAGGTGGTGACAGGGGTGTCACCATCAGAGAATGAGTCAGAAGGAGATGCATCATCCAAATTTTACTTAGGAGGTGGGTTCTACTTGTACTCTTCCCAGACAGTAATTATCATACATTGGATAATTAACCTCTTAAATTTCTTTAAGGTAGTTACTTTAAAATATGTGGTTTTACAAGATCTCTTCAGTTTGTCGACCTGTTTTCTCACAGAAGCATGCTTTTGCTTTTGACAGAACTGTTTACCTTTGTTTATTAGTCTCATTAACTTTGGTCAGAGTTTGAGGCAGTGTGTTGTTGTCACTGCAGTCGCAATCTAGTGTTACAAACAGGACCTGCAGCATAAGATGCAATAAAAGTTACTTGGGAGATCGAAGTATCAGGGGAAATATCAGAGAGGTTATATTTGAATTGTCACCCTTCTGCCTGTGTTTATCTGCTTCATAAACATCAAATCAGTCTCCATAAGGGGGACAGGTTGCAGGTAGAATCATGGGTAGTCATCACTGGAAGAAACCAACTGAGTTATCTTTAATTTTTCTATTTTAAAGATTAAAGTTCCCAGTTTCCACACAAGTTGTATGCTGCATATTTTTGTAATGTTAACTGTTCTATTAGCTATCCACAGCTGTGTTTTTAAAATCGCAGAATTAAAATTGAAACTTCTGGCTACAGGTTTCTTTTCTTCATTCTTAGATTCTTTTTGCCAGTTATTAAATGCTGACAGACAAGTGGAGGCTACTTTTTTTTCCTTTTGTTTAAGTTTCTTTCTAAGATTTTCTAAAAAAGCCTTATCAAACGTTCTACCCTCAGGGAACTGCAGTGCTCTATTATTTTTTGGTGAGCTTAGACTATTTTGCTAAATAATTACATTGTCTTTTCCATATTTATGAAATATATATTTAGCTGGAGTGCCAGTTGTTGGCTCATTTAATACTCCAGCTTTTACACCCATTATAAATTTAATGCAGTGGCAAAATTGCTCACTCTCCTACAGTAAATCCCCCTATCATACAATAATATAATAAAATCGGTAAACTAACAAAATGAAGAATTGAGGCTCAGCGAACACAGGAATGCCAAATGTGTATTGGCTGATTCCCGTATTGCCGAACTACAATTCTACAAGTGTCCTTTGCAGTAAATGCCACTGTGTGCATTCATTTATATGTGGTCAACATTTCGAATAGAAATCACGGCACAGTGAGGATCAGGAAATGTACCCTTTTCCTCAGTGTAGTACAATGTCAGAGTTGGAATATATCATTTGCAGGGGGTGAGGAGATGCAGGGGGGCTTGCCCCCCTGCACCAAATGTGAATTTCTGTGATATGCAGTACTATGCACATTGCAACTGCTGGAAAGCAGGCAGGTAAGTGGCGGCAGGTATAAAAACATCGTTGATATTGAAAAAGCCTAATTTGATATCTTTATTTCTATTCGACATTGTAACCTAATTAATATGCAGTACATCGACATTATGGATTGGTATTTCAACCAAATTGCATTCTGAATTTCATGTTTTTGATAGTAAACAGATAAAACCCCTCTCATACAAGCAAGCCCACGTCCATCCATAAACTCCACTCTCAAATAAAGACCCACTCTCATGTAAGAATCATTACATTATTCAAACATTATGTAACAGAAACTTACCTGCAGAGATTTCAAACTCTGCTGAAGGTAAAAAGAATACAGCTGTGAACTGACACATCAAAAATGCACCAGACAGAAAACATTTCAAGAATGGGCCCTGAAGGTAATTTCTGCTGCAGCAACTCCCAAGTGGCTTAAAACCTGAGACTTCACAGTAGAAGCTGTTAAGGTACAAAATAAATCTATGCAATACAGTTCAGCAGAGTAGAAAGATCTCCTTTATTGTGATAGAACATACATATGTGAGACACTAAGCAATCAAGGTCTTGTCTCCTTGAACAAAGAAACTACAGACATTGTTATACTATAAAGACTTCTGAGCAAGTATTTTGTTATCTAACAGGATATAGCTACTGACCAAGTAGAATTAAACACCTTTGTGTTGTTTTGCTTTCTAAGAAGCTCCAGACCCCTTATCTAATATTTCCCTTATTAGGCATAAGTTCCAATCTTCCATGTTGGAACTAAGACAGTTAGAAAAACAATAGGCCTGTGCTGTCAGGATCCATTTTGAAATAGGATGGGTTTTGCTGTCACAGAAAACATATTATACAAAATTCTTACACATTCTCTCTTCTTACACTTCTCCTTTTTCATCAGTATATTTTAACCTTATGTAGGTGTTTCATCTGTGGTTTGTTACCACAAGAAAAGTGAATTAGAAAGTTTAACATTTTGAACTTACTTACATTAACATGTAGATGTTGAAATGATGAAATGCAAACAAATCTTAATGAAAGGAGAATGCTTTTCCATGTGATTTAACTACCTCTAAAGCATTATTCTTTGCTTTAGCAGGAGTATGACTTTACAGCCCTAAAATGAGACTTCTGAAATGTAGGAAGTGGGGAATCTAGGAAGGAGTTATTGCTAATGGTCAAACTATAAGCCTGTATTTAATTAAATATATATGTTAAATACTTATAAATCACAAGGCAGAAGTGATTGTTTTCTCCAGATGCAATCCAGAGACAGTCCATGTTCACTGTGTGATAAGTCATTTAACCAAAATCACATGAATATAAGTAGAAACCTGAAGGAGTCAAAGTTAGATCTTTAACATTTAAGATCTGTAAGATAAAGCTTGTAAGGAGCTAAAAGTCTCAATGTTTATTGCTGTTTTTCCAATCTTTCCAGAAAGCTAACATTTCTAACAAACATTAGTAATTATAAATGTTTATGGAATACATTTTCAGCATGCCAATTATTTGAACCGTTTATGAACTTTTTCACTTTCTGGTCATTCCATCATGAAAGATAACTTCACTTTACAGTAGGCAGTAACCTCTACAAACCAATTACAAAATCATATCATTTTTTGTGACAGAATGCAGAATGCATAAAATAAGTATTGTAAATGCTTTCGTCTATAAAGTCCTACCCAAAACACAGCAACCACACCATATTGTCATGTGACCAACACATTTATTTGCAAGACCATAGTAAAAAAAAATATCGACTTTATTTGAACTCAGAATGAATGCAACAACCTATATAAACAGAACTAATCACCAAAATATATAATGGCAGCTTTGTGAAGAAACACACTATCTTAAGAGATGTCTTAAAATTTTTTCCTGTTCATACCTCCCAACGTCTTAGAGCAAGAAATCTGGACAAAGCCATAAAGAAAAGTGGGGCAAAGGCCCCAAAATAGGGACAATTTTTAAATATTGCTCTTAAAATCTTAGAAAGTTGGTAGAATAACTGGTTTTGGATTAGCATGAATTTTCTGAAGGATATGAAGTCTAAATCTCAAATGTCTGCCATTATTTTCTAACGTCACTATTTAATAATTTGCCACTAATTTGCCAGAAAACCACAATTTTGTGAAAAGCTGAACAAAATATGAGGCAAAAATCTGGACATTCTGTGAAAATCTGTACAGCTGAGAGGTATGTTCCTGTTACACACCACACCACATTGAGAGTTGCATTTAAGATGGCTGCCACTCAAACCAAACACAGCAGGAATTCAAGAAGTAGCATCATAAGCTGCTCTGTTTTAGAATAACACTTATTATTGATCATGGCATAAAAGGAGTGAACCATAGTTATAAACATGAACTGCTCCTTTAAAAACAAAGTGCAATAATCTGTCACAGAGGAAATACAGGAAGGTAATACACACACCATTCACATCAAGATAAAAAACATTCCCCTACCCTTAATTGCTAGGTCCACCATACTCTAAAACACATTTTCTAATTACCTCACTTCTTCTCCTCTTTAGTTCCCACCACCCTTGCCAGAGTACAATGCAATTTGCTTCCTTAACCCCTTGACCTTACTGAGCAGGCATTTGTAGATAAAAATGTCTGTCCAGCAAAAACTTATTGGATATAAACCCCAGCCCCAAACCTAATAACCACATTATATTGACATGTGACTAGCAAGTTTATTTGCCATATCATAAGAAAACATATAATCAGCTTTATTTGAACCCATAGTGAATGCAACAACATGTATGAACATAACAAATCACAACACAAATAACAGCAGCTTTATAAAAAACTGCTAACCTATGACAGTTATGTTAATTAAGACTTCTCCCAGTCACATATCACAGCACCTTGATGATCACATTAAAGATCACTCTCTCCCAAACCAAATACACAAGGAATCAGGAAGCAACATCATAGACTGATCACTTTCAGCATAACACTTACTACTAACCAAGGGAAAAAAGGGGGAAAACCATGTTTAAAAACATAAATGGCTCACCAGCCTGCTTAAATGGCAGCCTCTTCCCCTTTTCCACTACGTACTTATCACATGAACTTTGAGAATAACTAAAGAACTACTTAAGAAATAACAAAATATGGTCATTAAAAGATCCAAGTCAATATCACTTAAATGAGCACCATTTGGCCAAAATCAAACCTGGTTCATATTGGCAAATTCCCAATAATCCAACACTAATATACTTAACAAAGGCCCTGCTGTTGCCAATTTATGGTTAATAAATTGTATGGCGGCTTCTATCATTGTTGCCTTGACTACCTCCTCTTCAAAAGAGCTTTGCGATAATAGCAGACCATACTACTAATGCCATTTGAACATTCTGCTGTACAACCAACAAGTTACTAATAATCCAACACAGTAACCTTCTTTTCAGCATACATCATTGCCTTTTAAGTATATCAAAATAGCCATACAAGAAGAGGCTGCCTGGTTCATCTCTTCTAACAAAGGCAAACAATGAATCTACTACATTATTCAAAATCATTTCCATATAACTTCACAGGTAAGTGCATCAAAGCCCAGTAACTTTACTACTAACAATACAGAAGCTAAATGGACCTCCCCCCACAATATGAAATAATGACCCACTATTAAAATGTTCATATACCATGTAAAGAAACATATTGCAATCATCAGTCTACATGCCACTGATCAAAGATCAAACTATGCTAAATAAGTCTTGAAGACTTCCTAAGCCCATCTACCATTTATTTTTAATAAAGCCAATATACCTTGCATCCTAAGCCAAGTGAAAAATACTACCTATGCAAAAAGAATGCAATGAATACTTTCCCATGACAGTACCTTCATTACTCAAAGAACTCCTAAAAACACATCTAAGACATCTCAAAATAATAATTCATTAAGAACAGTACCTTACAGTGAAATGATTATGAAGAAGGAAAGTTAGTTTTGAACAGGCAAATATAAGACTTACTGAAAATATATTGGAAAGAGGTTATGGGAAGGAAATCCGTCTTTGATTACAACAGTTATTATGAGTGGTCATTACAGTGTCCTTTTTCCTAGATCTTCCACTGAAAATTGAAATTTTCTGAAATTTCTCCTTCCTTATTTGCCAAGTAAAAGACAAGATATTGCTCTCTTACAGCTTACTGATGTTAATCTTATGTTTTTCACACTGCAGGGTCCAGTCTTATATACTGCCATCTGTTTCTTGTTGTTTTTCCTGCTATTGTACAGAATCACCAATTAGGACTTTCTATGAACTCGGTACAGTGACTGGTTGCAAAATTTTGTATGCTTCAATTGTGATGTGGGGAGCTGATGACAACATGTTACATTTTAAAGCATCTACAAGGTAGACATCAAACAGAAAAGCTTTAATTATTGAGTACTCTCATCCTCTTTACTAGAACTGGACTTTTTTTTTTTTGCATTGCTCCAGGAGATTCATTTTTGGTGGTTAACATGTTGCAGTTGTTTTGAGAGGATGTTTCTATGGTGGGGTTGTTCACCCAGCTCTGTAATGAGAAAATGTCCTTAATTCTAATGGGAAGGCTTTTAATCCAAACGAGGTATTTGACTGAAATTTAGTTACTGTTGTCTTTTGCCTGGTTTGCAGCTATGTCTCAGTAGTAGTATAAATTCCTGAGCATGCATTTAAGAATAAAAATAATTCATATATTCACAGCTGTTTTAGGACATTAAAAAAGCAGAAATATCTCTAGTCTTGTAATATGTCATGCACCTATGTCAGAGCAATTAGAGAGGAATACATTTTATTGCTTTATGTAAAAAAATGCCTATAGCCATAGAAAACATTAAATTGAGTTAAAAGAAACAAAGTTTATTTAAAAAGTAATCCTTCAGCAGCTGGATGAATAAATTGTGAACTAGTTCTGAAGCGCTTTAAGAACAGGCAATAGTGATAATGAAGTATTGGTTGATATTTGTACAGGGGATATAGGATTAGCATATTGATTTATTTATTTATTTACTTTAGTCATCATTGTTGAATCATCACTTTTGGCATAGGCAATCATACATTTATTTAAAAGAAAACAAATCATATTGACATATTTTCAGTTGCAAACATTATACATCACATATAATCTTCTGTACAGTAATTGCCAGTCAAACATTGCATAGCTCATTCAATTCCTGCCTTCCCTTAAACCTCATTCCTCCTCCAAAACATTATTCTGTCTGCATTATTCCAACAATTCCAATTTCTCTCTAAATTTTGCTCCTTCCCTTTTCTAAAGATCCCATTTCCAGTTATTTTATCTCTATTACTATATTCACTACTTCAAATCTGGTTGGTTTAGAAGTTTATTTCTGTTTTTCTAGTATATGCTTTTTAGGCAGCCACCAGAATTAAACTTAGTAAGGCTTTACTAAGTCTAGTAAATTCAGAATCTTTATCTCAGATAAAAAAAAATAATTTCCTTAGGTACACCAACTTGCTCACCCAGTATTTCTAATAGAGCAGTATTTAGGGAAATTTTAAAGCCTATCGGCTCATTACACTTTCAAAAAACATGTTCTCAGTTATCTATTTCTTCCCACATCACACCTACAACATTTGCAGTCTACCTGAGGAAAAAAAATGTTGGAGTGTGCTTGAAGTATAAAAATACCTGTGCAAAAAGCCTAGTGCTTCTAGACTTATATAAATATTAACTCTCATTCTTTCTTTGTGAGTTATGGTAAGCCGCGGTGGTACAGCGGTAGCATTGTTGCCTCACAGCAAGAAGTTCCCCTGTTCGATTCTCGACTGGAGTGTCTTCTGTGTGGAGTCTGCATGTCCTCCCCATGGTTGAGTGTCCTCTGAAAGACATGTGTGAATGGGCATGCCTTTGCTGATGGTTAGGTGTCAGGCTGGCAACTTGGCACCATAAAAAAAAATCTACTGCCAATCATTAGCAGACCAGAGTTTTGCTGTGGCAACCCCTAACCAGGAAATCTGAAAAGACAAACAACAACAACTTTCTTTCTTTGTGAATTACTTATCCATTCTCTCCTCCCAATCTTTTCTAACCTCTGATTGATTCATGTAGTTATCATGCAGTATTTTATATGCCTTACTAACTATCCCATTTTAAAAGCAGCTTCTGTTCTAGATTCAACTAAAAACTCTACCAGTGCTGGTATTTCACTTAGGATTCCCCTATCCCTTCTCTTTGCTTATACTCTAAAATCAATCCTTGATATGGAAGACAGTCTGTGGCTTGCACTCCAAATGTATTCTTGGTCTCTTCCCCTTCTTTTACCTTTTCCTCTCTAATTATTTGCTCCCAGTATCTTGGTTCCTTTTCCAGTTTTCTCCAGTAAATTCCTACTCCCTCTTGCCTAGTCTCTGTAGCGCAAATGGCAGTCATTCCTGTTGGCAGGATTTCCTTCCTCCATTGCCATGCTGGCTTAGTTCGCAGAATACTTTCTGCCACTTTATGATTATAATATTCTGTATGGCTATTGTTATTCTCCTTAAGGATCTGCAACCAAAGATCTCACTCTCTCCTTATTTCTTGAGCCCACCTCCGCCCCAGTTTCATAATCATCCCTTTCCACTGTGAAAGCTTGTTGACTTATTTATCGATCAGTTCTGTTATTGTTTTTCTCTTACTGTGTATGCATTATTAGATTTTCAACCTGCAGAAACAAATTCTGCTTATAGCCTTTTTTCCTGTTATCTATATGTATTCTTTATTCCCTTCTGACTTTAATGGTATGCTTAACAGAGATTGGTTAAGATTCTGTCTGAGTTCAATTAGGGCATAAAATGCTATGGAAAGCCTCTAGAAAGTCATTTAGCAATCCCAGCTTAATAAAGTACATGGATGAAAAGAGTTACAGTTCCTGCTCATCTTCTTGTGACAATTATAATGTTTGTTTTGAAGAAGAGAGAGAGAGAGGGAAATTGTGTAGTTTTAGATTTGTCTTGTATGCTCCTTTGTTATGAGTGCTTCACTAACTTCCAGATATTCTAAAATTCTTTCCTTCAGCAAGGATTCCTTAACTATGATTACAAATGAGGTCAACATGACAAATCAATAGTTTCCAGCATCTGTCTTGATGCAAGTCATTAAAAGAAAATTGCAGCTGCCTGTTTACAAATGAGGTCAGCATGACAGATCATTAGTTTCCAGTTTCTTGTTTGATCCTGGTCATTAAAGGAAATGGCAGTGTTTTTCTTGCAGACTTCAGGAACTCTTGCTTTTTTCCTCTGATGTGTTAAAAATGTTAGCTGATGTTATTACTTTGGGTGGTATTCATAGTCTGGGACTTTACAGCTATGCAGCAGTTATCCACAAAGCGTGCATCTATGCATATATACAAATAAGCTAAGTGTAGGTAATCTGTGCAGATTAAGGAAAAGTGAAGGCATTTAGAAAAACCTAACTACTTATGGTGAAAGCATAAAGTACATAAAATTAAGTATTATGTACTAAGAAAGTTGTATGTGAAAACCTTATGCTCTGTAATACTTTGTTATGTATTTGGATATTGAGGATGGACATGGTTATACACAGTCACACTTGAAAGACTTAAAGCAAGCAACAAGGAATGCAGCTTTTCTTAGAAATATTTAAAAAAAATGAAGGGATTTATGATGTTTTATATAGGGGTATCCTTTTAGGTTCATAGATAATTACTAGGCTAGCAACCACTGTGGGCCATTTTAAGACCTACCAATTTGTCTCTCAAAGGTGAGAATCAAACCCTGTACCTTGTGTTTCTGAGGCAAACACCTTAACTATTATACCAAACCACAGCAAAGTTGCTGTTAATCTCTCTGTTCACCCCTTCTGCTTCAGTGAGTTGCCACTGTCCTTCTTTTGTTTATAGTTAAGTACTAGGCTTGCTGCCCTCGTGAGCCATTTAAAGTCTTGCAATTGTCTTGTTGAGACTCAAACCCTGTATGTCTCGCCTGTGAGGTAAACACTTTAACCATTGTATCAACCCATTTATGTGAACCCACAGTTGTTTACTTTAAAGAATAGAATGGGGGACACTGAGAAGATTTAAAATGGGAGGTGCAACAAAGATTGAGGCAGGAATGAATCAACAGTGCTATATTGGTGGAGGTGGGAGGGTAGAGGCATATTGTTTTTGCTGGGGTCTAGAACCCCCCCCTTTTTACATTTTTTATATAAGAGCGAAGTATGGGTGGAAAATAGGTAAGAGGGCATCAGATAAAGAATAATAGAAAAAGGAGTGAAAAGGATTGCCACCAGCTGGAGTTTCTTGACCACTGAGCCTCAAATGCTTCCACTGTAGACCATGATGTTGAGGGGGTAGTGGCCTATTGTGGTGCAGTGGTCAGTAGCAACTGTGACAGCATGTCACGAATACACTGAAGAGTGGGGTTACCTAAGGTACACAAAGATGGACAAAACCCGCCTATGAGACCTATAGTGTCAAGCAAAGGCTGGCTTACTGAAACTATGTCAATATATGTTGAGAAACAGTTAAGACCAATAGTAGAACAAACCACCTTTATCATTAGAGATACACAGCACTTTCTTGAAACTTTTTCAAGTTATGTCTTCACAGAGAACAATATTTCAACATGTTATTTGGTAACATTAGATGTAACATCGCTGTTTACAGCTATTCCTAACAATATAGGCATGGAATATGTAAGGTTATTTTTGATAAATAAAGGTATGTGTAGGGAGTTAGTCATGAGGGTCAAGATGTTAATAGAAATTATTTTGAGAAGGAATGTCTTTACATATGGTAATAATTATTATTTACAAGTTAATGGGTACACTTTGCGCCAATTCATACGCCAATATAGTAATAGCGCACTGGAAATATACAAATGTAATTAATAATTTATTATTTAGGGACAATATTAGATATTATAAAAGTTTTGTTGATGACATTTTTCTGGTGTGGGAAGGTAGTGCAGATACACTACAAGATTTTATGGCATATATTAATGGCACAACTAACTTCCTTACATTTACAGCCAATTGGTCTAAGGATGAAATAGAGATTTTAGACATATTATTTAGTAAAGATTTGAATGGCATTCAGACCAAACTATATAGGAAAAGTTGCAGGAGAAATATCCTCCTACACCGTAACAGCATGCAACCCCCCATATATATCAAAATATAGTGAAAAGTCAAGTACTCAGAGCCTCCAGACTAACAAATCAGGACTCAACTTTTAATGAGACACTTAATACTCTGAAAAATGAATTTAAGGAAAGAGGTTATAAGATTAGAGAAAGTAATGAGTTACTTGACAATTTAGCTATGGAAAGGCAAAGGTAAACCCTTCTTCCATAAAGACAGGAATTACGAATGTGGAAGAAGAAACACATCCACACAGATGAATAGACTCACTATTCTATACACTAGTAGCAATAATAAGATCAGGGATACAGTGAGGAAGCACTGGAACATATTGACAGAAGATGAGATGATTTTAGGAACAGTTGGTACTCAACCCAGTTACTCATATAGGAACACTAAATCTTTAAAAAGGGTTCCCTATTAAATCCTCAAAGATGCACTTATCCGAATACGTAAACGCTGACATGTCTTCATCAAACTGCGTAAACATCGATCATCCTGAAGCGTGAAATCTGAAACATCGAATCGTCATGGTTGGGCCTTCCATGGTATAGCTCTGTAAGGTAAGTGTGCGATAGTTACGGACCTTAGGATTAGGGTGTGGGTTAAGGTAAGTGCATAGATGGTAATGTATGTGAGATTTAGTATAGGATTAGATGCAGGGTTTTGTTATGTGTATATGTGTGGATTATTTACTTTGTTTGGGTATAGCTTGTTAAGGTAAGTGTGCGATAGTTACGAACCTTAGGGTTAGGGTGCGGGTTAAGATAAGTGCATATATGGTAATGTATGTGAGATTTAGTGTAGGTTTAGATGTAGGGTTTTGTTATGTTTATGTGTGTGGATTATTTACTTTGTTTGGGTATAGCTTGTTAAGGTAAGTGTGAGATAGTTACGGACCTTAGGGTTAGGGTGCGGGTTAAGGTAAGTGCATAAATGGTGGTATATGCAAGATTTAGTGTAGGGTTAGAAGTAGGGTTTAGTTTAGGGCTAGAAGTAGGGTTTAGTTTAGGGTTAGAAGTAGGGTTTAGATTAGGGTTAGAAGTAGGGTTTTGGTTAGTGTATTCGTGGTTCACGGAATATGTGTCGGTGTTTATGTATTCAGTTACTAGAGCTTTCAAGCTTTCAATATAGCCCCTTTAAAAAGGATGCTATGTTATGACAAGAATATGACAAATAGGATGCAATCAGAAAGGAAACATATATTTGCCTGTAGAAATTCTAATCAGTGTTCATTTATGGCCAATGCTAATGTGTTTAAACATCCTGATACAGGTAAAGTTTACACTTTTAAACATTATGCAGACTGTAAATCACATGACCTTGTGTACTTAGCCCAGTGCCAGGAATGTCATTCCTTTTATATAGGAAAGACAAATAGAATGGTACATGAAAGAGTTAGGGAACACCTATATGTCATCCATAGAGAAGATGAACGGAGTGTTTAGCCAAGCATACTATAAATCATCAGCAAAGATGAAAGGATAGGAGTGAAGCAAATATACATTTGGGATAGTCCAAAAGTCATGCAATAATCCAAAAAGCTCTTCAAATGATATTCCCAATAATGTTCCAAGAATCACAAAACTGATATAGTATTAAACTGAATAGGACTTTATTTCATGAGATAAGCACTTTCGCTATATGTAGCTTCCTCAGATCTCTTAACAACAAGACTAAATGCAGAAAATAAAATATATACACATGCCAATTAAGCAATCAATTAATGAAACAAGAAATTTTTAAAGGAGAAATGTCAAAAGTCACATTTTAAATATGGCAAATAGCATACAACCAAAACATAAAAAATAAAAAATAAACAATAATGTTGACAGCACCAATAATGTATCCATTGTTAATTTTAATAAGCAACGACCTACACAGCATGATTATGTGACTAAGAAGAATGCTGATTGTAGTGAGACTCATGAATTATTAGCAAATGGAAAGAATGTGAAAGGAAATGATGTCCCTATAGATAAAAAATAGTCTAAGGGGAGTGTAGATAAAGCTACTACTGAACAGATAATTGGGTTAGCAAAGAGTTTACCATCTAACACTGAGGTTACGAACAGATTATTAATTGAAGAAGCTGTGGAACCCAGTGATGTAATATGCACCACTAATGATTCAGTGGATGTGATTCATTTAGTACATCCCAGTATGCATTCAGAAGCTAATTTATTTTCAGTTGTACAAATAGTTAAAGATAAACCTATTTGTTTAGAGCGAGAGATTGATCCAGTTGTTAGACCAAAGGCACTGAGGAATTCAGTTGACCCCTGTTTAGATGTGAGTTCACATGTTTCTTTTCCCCTTCCAGTTCATCTGGAAAAAGGCCCGAAAACGACACGCTCTATGAGTCATGGCAGGCAAAAGAGAAAGCTCTCTGGGGAGTTCCTACCCAATCGAACTCTGAAGAAGATGTGGAACAATGCGGACAAGCATTAGTTCAGAATCTATCCAGTGTAGCCTTAACAAATGATGACATTAGGCTATTAAGCAAGGGGATGAATTTCATCCCTAAGAGTCAAAGTTTGCTTATGGACACGATTGTACATTTGAAATTATTTTGCAGGAACATTATGCTTAAGTTCTTATATATAAAGATTCAAATACTGGACCGTTTCAGGAAAGAGGATTTGTTTTTAAAAATTTAACTGAGTATGTGCCTGTTCACCACCCTCTAGAAGAGGCTTTTTTACGATTGACAGAGGAAGAACTGTACAAATATTATGATAGAAATTCAAATAGAAGGTTGATGAGGAATGATAACCTGACCTATAAGGAAAGACAGAGCCTTTAAAAGTTAAAGGAAGATTCCACCATTATTATTAGGCCGGCTGATAAGGGTGGCCGTGTTGTAGTCATGGATATGGTGCACTACTACAATTCCATGCAAATTATGTTGAATGATATATTTTATCAAGTCATCACAGCAGATGTTTTACAGGATGTTATCAGATATGTCAGTGACACTTTACTGGATATTTATAAGAGTCAACTGATAGATAAAGATCTCTATGAATATCTCACTGTCAAAACACCTGTTACTCCTATCATACATGGTCTATCGAAAATACACAAAGATGCTCATGACCCACCTATGAGACCGATAGTTTCTGGTCGAGGATGGGTCACTGAGCATCTGTCTGTTTATATAGAGAAAAATCTGAGACAGATTTTAAACACCAATAAATTTGTGTTAAGAGACTCTAAGCAGTTCCTGATGGAATTATATGAATGTGTTAAGCACTACAATATTTTGGATGACTATCTTTTTGTCACCTTTGATATACAGTCACTGTTTACTGTCATCCCTAATGCATTGGGGCTTATTTATATATCTGAATACCTAAAGGAACATAGTGATTACACCATTGTTAAGACTGACCTATTGGTACACTTCCTGGAGTTGGTTCTAGAGAACAACTTGTTTATGTTTAATGATATGATTTATAAACAATTAGATGGCGTAGCAATGGGCACACCTTGTGCCAACAGCTACGCCAATATGTTCTTAGCTTATTGGGAGGAACATATTTTATTCTGTGAGGCTCTGTTTAAGGAACACGTCATTTTTTATCGACGTTTCGTGGATGATGTGTTTGTTCTTTGAAAAGGGACTGTTGAACAGCTTAAATTAATGTCTGATATTATGAATAATTTGACTAGTTGTCTTAAATTCACCATGAATTATTCAATGTATGGGATAGAGTTTTTAGACCTATATATTGAAAAATTGCCTAATGGCCTTATAAACACAGGAGTTTTTAGGAAAGCGTGCTATTGTAACTCGTTACTTATGAGATCAAGCATGCATCCACCCTTTGTTTTTAAAAATATCATGAAGGGCCAGGCAATTAGAGCCTCAAGGCTAAATCCCACTGAAGGAGGATTTTTAGCAGAATTGGATGATTTAAGACTCAGGCTATTGCAGAGAGGGTATAATATCAATGAGATTAGTTGCTCTCTAGAAAACACACATGATTTATGACCCACAGTAGCCACACCATATTTTGGACCTTTAGACTCTGTTGAAACTACAAATAGTCACAGGACTCTATCTAGCATCAGGTTCTTATCAACTTTTTCATCTGACTACTTTGAAGTTAGAGAGATCATCAGTAAGTACTGGTCTATCTTACAGGTAGATGATGACTTGAAGAATATAGTGGGTGATATCCCCAGGTTCCAGTATAGGAATAAGAATAATTTGAAAAGGATGCTATGCTACCCAAAATATGGAAGGAAAGATAGGACAATAGGCCATACGGAGCCGTGTGGACATTGTAACTTCTGTTCATTCACCGACACAAGCACTGGTTTTTTGCATCCAGACTCAAAGATAGTTTTTAGCATGAATGTTAATGCAAATTGCATGACGTGTCATGTGGTATATCTAGCCATCTGCCAAACCTGCTCTTGCTTCTATGTAGGTAAAACAAATCATCCCCTTAGGGACAGAGTGAGAAAACATGTTTGTCATATCAAGAAAGGATCACTACATAATGCTCTAGCGAAACATGTTAATGTTTTTGAGAACACACATGAGTTTCTATTTAGAGTATTAGAGGTTATATTCCCAAGTAAGAGAGGGGGTGACATTAGGACACATACTGAAAGCAAGGAGAGTGACTGGATTGTTTTACTTAGAGCTGATACTGGGTCAGGACTTAATGAGAGAGCCTCAATAAAACCTAGACTGAGGGTATGTAGGAACATTAGGTAAATGATCGTAAATCTCTCATATTTCTCTCATATTTCTGTTATACACATATGAGTGTTCATATGAGTGTGTCTTCCACACATTTCTCTCCCATATACATTTTTTCATACTTATTTTTTATATGTACATTTTTATAATTCCACCTATATCCATTTCATACGTATGCATATATATTTACATGTTTTAATATATATATATATATATATATATATATATATATATATATATATATATATATATATATATATATATATATATATATGCATATGCATAGCACACATATGTATTTACATTTTTTACATATATATATTTTTATATATATATTTATATATTTTTTTAATATATTATTTTATACATGTTTAATAGATGCCATATACACGCATGGATTGTTTTACGTTTATACATATGCATTTAGAGTGTACAGTTTAGCCTGAATATTTTATTGTTTATTTTTTATTTTTTATTTTTTATGTTTTGGTTGTATGCTATTTGCCATATGTAAAATGTGACTTTTGACATTTCTCCTTTAAACATTTCTTGTTTCATTAATTGATTGCTTAATTGGCATGTGTATATATTTTATTTTCTGCATTTAGTCTTGTTGTTAAGAGATCTGAGGAAGCTACATATAGCAAAAGCGCTTATCTCATGAAATAAAGTCCTATTCAGTTTAATACTACATCAGTTTTTGATTCTTGGAACATTATTGGGAATATCATTTGAAGAGCTTTTTGGATTATTGCATGACTTTTGGACTATCCCAATTGTATATTTGCTTTGCTCCTATCCTTTCATCTTTGCTGATTATTTTACATTTTTATTCTTGGAAAGGAGCGTTTGCCTGATTTGATAGCGTTTTTTTTCATTACGTTACCATTAATACTACAAATCATGATTTAACCCATAAATTTGTATTCATAGTGACAGAACCTATAACAAACAACATCAGACTAGGGAACATCAGGAATCACACCGAGAAAGAGGAGAATAAATGGATTCTGAAGCTACAAGCAGACAAGGGACATGAGTTAAATGAGAAAGTCTCTCTGAAACCCTTCTTGGTTGATAGACCTTTCACCCATTGATGATATTGTTGGGAATGAATACACATAAGAAGCACTTTAGAGCAATTGAATAGTTTTATATATATTTTATACATATATTTCTATAAATATATATTTTATATATTTTTTTGCTGCTTATATTCATAGATTTTTTCAAGTTTTATATATCTTTTTATCTTTTTATATATATACCTATCCATGAATGTACACTCCTAACAATCTATTAGCTCAGACGTATCCTATTTTTGTAGAGCGATTCAGATATGAGTTTCTGGAATATATATATATATATATATATATATATATATATATATATATATATATATATATATATATATGTATTTTCATACTTTATAAATGTTATTTTAAATGTTATTTTACACTGTTGAATATGATTCACAAAGATCTATTTGATTTTGGGGCCACTCACACCTTTTTATATTCATTTATTTTAAGATGATATACTGCCATCTAGTGACATCTTATCAAGATGCAAATGATGTCAATTTATATGATGCATATATATATATATATATATATATATATATATATATTTAATGATTTTTAAATTTTTTGCTATTATTATTAGATATAGGGTTGTTATAAGAGTCATATAAGTTATTGAGGTGCTTTGAACAGACAGTAAGAATGCCATAAGCTGTAAAATGATTTTATGCTACAGTTATTAGTTTTTTGAAAACTGCATTGCTATTCGATTGGCTAAATGACTAACTAAGTATGTATTTAAATGGATATTTTTCTGTTGAAGTAATTAAGTCTGAAGAAGCTTTCTTTGGAAAGTGAAAACATTCATTTTTTTAAATGTTTTTATAATTTTTTATTTGGTTCTGTATTTATGTGAATTAAAGTTGGCGGCCACGATGGTGCAGCAGTTAGCATTACCAACTGACAGTAAGAGGTTCTCCGGTTCAATTCTTGTCTGGGGTGCCTTCTGTGTGGAGTCTGCATGTCCTCCCTGTGGTCGTGTGGGTTTCTTCCGGGTACTCCCGTTTCCTCCCACATCCCAAAGACATGCTGTAGGTGGATTGAACACTCTAAATTGGCCCTAGGCGTGAGTGCGTGCATGTGTGTGCCTTCTGTGGAAGGTTGGGCGCCGGGCTGGCAACTCGACACTGCAAAACTCCACTGCCAATCATGAGCAGACAGGTAATCCGTTGTGGTGACCCCTAATTGGGAAAAGCCGAAGAAGAAGAAGATTTATGTATATTAAAGTCTCTTTTACTGTTTAAGGTTTTGCCTCGTGATTTCTTCATTGGATTACAGTAAATTATATTGCAGAGGCACTTTACTCTGAAGAGCTTTTTTCTACTTTATACTGAAGAGAAGTTTCTACTGACTGAATCCATCTGAACACAACCTGCTCTATCACATCCTCAATCAAGTCCCAAAGCCCCATTCAGTGAGTCTGCAGCACCAGGGGAATTGCCCCAGCTCTGTGAGGTTATCCCTGGACAGGTAAGCATGAACACTCTTTAGCCTTGGGTGTTCATGCCTAGGCTGCTTCTGAGGATTTTTGGATCTGTTAAAAAGTAATACAAACTGGAGAAGAATAAAATAAAATATGAGAAAAGAATGCATAACTAAAATAGGAAAAAAGAAAAAAGGGGAGAGACAAACGATACAATATACACAATAAATTCACATATCATGTTACATGGCATTCAGTTTCTTACATTAAAACATTTTACATTTTTATAAATGTTTATTGAAGTAAAACATAATATATGGGAAAAGCTTATTCAGATATGGGACTACTGATTTAGGAAGTACTTATGTGTATGTGGGAATAATGGTACAATAAGTGCTTATGCATCCTTTGGATGAAATTGTATGGGAAGTGCCTGTGGCTGCTATCAAGTTTTGGTGGGGTTTATATTTTACAGTCTACTGCATAAACATAAATGATCATATCCATGCTCAATATGCATTTGTTTGCAATTCTGTACTGAAAACACCTTTTATAAATTCTTACATCTTATAAAGTCAATTGAAGAAAGAATACTGCTCTCATATATTCACATATCTTGGTTGCAGTAATGAACTGAAAGCTCAGTTGTGATTCAGTTACCATGTGTTATAAACTATTTATTGATATACATTCATGAAATCAGTTAAAGTCAGAATACTGCACTTATATACCAACATATCTCTTACACTTCTTTGCAGTAATGTACTGAATGTACTGGAGTATTTCAGTTACTATGCTTTATCAATTATTTCCATCTCTCTCTCTCTCTCTATATATATATATATATATACATATAATATATATATATATATATATATATATATATATATATATATATATATATATATATATCTATATATGTATATATGTATACACGGGTCTACTTGAAAACACAGACATGCCAAAACACTGATGATGAGAACACCGAGACCAGAAGATCGACAACTGAGATGACTGACAGTTTAAAAGCCCGATGCTGAGAACACTGACATGTTAAGGAAAGTGTGCGATAGTGACAGACTTTAGGGTTAGGGGCGGGTTAAGTGAGTTAGGGTTAGGGTGCGGGTAAGGTAAGTGTGCGATAGTGACAGACTTTAGGGTTAGGGGTGGGTTAAGTGAGTTAGGGTTAGTGAGTGGGTTAGGTGAGTGTGCGATAGTGATGGACCTTAGGGTTAGGTTTTGGGTTAAGGTTAGTGCATAGATAGTTGTGTATGTAAGGTTTAATGTAGGTTTGTAAGGTTTTTGGTGTGCTTGTGCTGTGTGTGTGTTTTTCAGAAAAAAATATTTGTTTTGTTTTGTTGAGTGTCGGGATTGTGGTCTGTCAGGCATGTGAAGTTTCGTGCTTTTGAACTGTCGGTTTTGTGGTGTCAGTTACCACGTTGTCAGTGTTTTGGCATGTCAGTGTTTTCAAGTAGACCCATATACACGCACACACACACACACACACATATATATATATATATATATATATATATATATATATATATATATATTATATATATATTTCACACATTATGCTTTGCAAGTAATATTCTGTCAGTTGTGTTAAGGCAAAAGGTGTTCAACTATGGAAAAATGTAACAATTCAAGTATGATTTTAGCTCCTTGGCTGTAGAAAAGTGTGTGCTCTGATAATTTTATGCCTAATAATTCTAACCATAAAAGGGGATGATTTAAAAATGTATAGAGAAGAAATACAACTGGTCATTTCTTAGTAAAGCTTGTGTATGTCAATCACCTGACATTGTAACTCCCCCACTCTACCCCCAATCTCCACTATAACTAGAGTGTGGTGCCTGAGACTTCAACCATCTTATATGTGCAGTTAGTATTGTGGAAGAAATGACTGCCTTTCACAATTATTATACTAATAAATACTTTATTGACCTACAAGAAACTAAATATTTTCTTTACAAAAACTGTTTGCTTAAGGTAATGCAATACTAAATGAAATTATGTGGAAACAAACTTTTTTTTTTTTTTTTACTTTCTGCATACAAGTAGTTGTGAATGTATTCATGCAGATGTATAGCTGTGATTTACAGACATATATATGCAAATTACTATTTTATTAATACACATATAACATTTATATTGATGTAATTATGTCATCACATAAACATTCCATATTTCTGTATACAGATGTGGTTCTTTTGCATTATTATAATAATATAGATCCATCGTTGCAGTTACACAAATTTCTTCCACTCAGTTCCTTTAATTATACCAATTTATTATAACTTATTTTTTAAACATATGTTAAATATGACCAAAAATAAAAATAATGCTTACTATAGAACTTTGGCTTTCCTGCCACTACCTGGTCAACCAACTCAGCCAGCAGAATGGGTCTGCATTTTTTTAGTTCATCATACCTTTGAAAGAACTGATGGCTGGAGTGGGTGATCCCTATAAGGGATTATAAGTGCTCTCCCAACTCCTGCAAGATGTTGTTTACCATTTGGAACCACAGATGCATGCCTGAATATTATCCAGGTATAACTTGTTAAGAAGGTAGACTATGATTTTAGTCCCCATATCTGACTAGCTCAGAGCGTGGCCTTATACTTTCACAAGTGCTTCCATCCTTTGAAGTTCCAGAACCAGAAAAAAAAAAAATGTATGGACAGGGAGGTAGTTTACATGTTTAGAATCTCAACATCTGGGGTGTCACATCACCAAAATCAAACCCGGTTAGCCAGAAGGGACATTAATCCATGTGCTGTTATTATTGGCAGGTTGGGTTTAATCAAAAATGCTGTGTCACATACATGTTTTTTCTTTTTTTGAAGAAATACATTTCATTTATATGGTGAATAAAAATATACAATCATTGTTTTTCTTTATATTGATTACAATTGCTGGGCATTGGCTTAGCTACCTTTTTTGCAGTATTACCCAGAATGTCATATATTAATGCAACAGTATTATTATTGTTTTTTTTTTCTTGAGGGGGGGGTCATAGAAATACATATTCCTATGAGTATGATTGCCAACATTTATTAAATGTTGAGTAGGTTGAGGTGAGAAGGTATGCCAGATGATGTTAAATGGGCAGTGATTGCACTTCATGGTTGTGCCAATGACTCAATTTTTTTTAAATATGTTCAGTTTTCAGCATATCTAAGGCTAACTCTGCATTTCTGTTGTATGTTGGGGACTACTGAGGACTGCTGCATTCTCTCTGTCTGTCTGCAGTGCATTCACATCGACCCGAGACCTTGTTCATGAATAGCCAAGAATGACTTGTGTGTGTAAGTGCCCGTATACATTCACGTATTAATGTGATTCATAATAATAAATGATGTAACACAGACTAATTTGCATATAAAATGCATAAATGGACCTGAATTTACATGAAGTACTTTAACACTGTCAAATTAACTTGTAATTACTTCAGTTAGGAAGCAAATGACTTTGGAAACCACAGACTTTTTTATAGTAAATAAAAAATAATACAAATATTACAAAATTAATATGACACTGTTAAGAATGATGTAAAATTAGTGAGTTCATTTCAAGAAATGTTTGTTATTGATATGAAAGGCATAGCACAATAGCATTAGTGACTGCTGAAAAGTTGACAGGCATAAATGGAAAATAATTACAGCAGCAGTGACAATGATTAGTGATCACTGAGATAATTATTTACTTTGGTATCATTTAGTGCTTGTAAATACATGGTAAGAATGCAGTGATCTAAGCGTGATGTACCGATATGGTAAGGATGTGTTTTTACTCAACAAATAGAGATTTCTGGATGTCACTGAAAAATGATAAATGGCAGTATTATGAATGTCACACAGGGGTAGGGGCTAGGGGAAAGATGAATAGTTTAACAACCAGATGGCTTTACAGTTGTGAATGTATTTATGATAGTGAAGACATTACTTTATCACAACTTTACTTGGCTGGACTGAGATTTTGCATGTGTGTATATAATAATGGGGTTTGTGTCACCTAACCTTTTTATTAGGATAGCAAGCATGCTGCCATTGTTCTGTTGTTTAAACTGATGACTATAGCAAAAGTTTTTGTATTTGACTGTGGTATATGTTTTCATCTTCAGTAATGATGCAGAACAAGGAATCAAGGCAGAGAAAGGACAGTTTCAGCCATGAGGAAAACCACATTGTGACTGAAACATTTATAACATATGATAAACATCTGTTTGATAAAGGTGTCCCAAAGAAGTTAAGGGGGCAAAATCCTGGAATCAAGTTGTCCTGGACATTAATGCAGTCAGTGAAAGAAACCGTACATTAACATAGTGCAAGAAGAGGGCAAATATTATGGACACTCTAGAACCAAGGTAAGGCAGAATGCAATTGCCTGTACCAGTTCTGGGGGGTATACCTCCATCAATTATTCCATTAACACCAGATGAGGAATACCTCCTCTTCATCCATGAGGATGACTATGACACAGAAGAGGATGCAACTGAAAAAATCAGAGATGGTATGGACTCTGGCTGTTAGCAACATCTGCAGCAGCAGCACTTGTGGGCCCAAGAAAGCTGTTTAAAAACAGTAACATATATTTATGTTCTAAGTATATCAAAATAGCCATACAAGCAGAGGCTGCCTGCATCATCTCTTCTAACAGAGGCAAACAATGAATTCACTGCATTATTCAAAATCCTTTCCATATAACTTCACAGGTAAGTGCATCAAATCCCAGTAACTTTACTCTTGACAATACAGAAGCTAAATGGACCTCCCCCCACAATATGAAATAGTGACATAAATAATATATTTATGTGGAAAAGTGAATGCCTACATGGAATGATTATATTAAATACATGACAATTACTATTGATATGTGAACCTTCCATATCTCCTCAGAATGACAGTGAAGGCAGTGTTTATGGGAAGTCTCTCCAAAGCTCCTTACTTAGCACACAGTAGTGTCTGCTATTAATATATTAGTAATGTTTTCAATTCATTTATGTACAGATTCATAGGTTCATAGTTTCATACTAGGCTATCTGCCCGAGGGCATTTACAAGCCTAGCCCATAGTTTTGTGGCTTACGCCACCCCTTTAGATGGTAGATACAGTTATGTTTATGAGGCAGCCTGAGAAAAGTGGCACACAGTCCCTAAGTTTAAGGGCAAGATTTCAGATACCACAACATGTTAGTGTCTCTGCAGGAAGTGACACTGCATCACAAAGTCAAGTTACACTACAGCTTGTACAGGGAGATCATCCATGAACTTCTACATCAGTATGACCAAACCCAAATAAACACTTTCAGAGTGATGGTAGACACTTTGAGGTTACAGTGTCCACAGTGACACCCTTCCAAAAGAGAGCCAGGCATATGAATTTTTCACAGCTACCCCATGAAACATGTAAAGCATTGGTTGCCCAGCAGCAAATGTGCCATGACTTTGTTAGGACTCAGAGCACTGCCACAGAGAATAAGCTGGAAATTTTTCAGAGTTCTTTATGGTATACATGAAATAATGCAGAATAGGGATAATGCCATGATCAGACTGATGCCTAGTATGGTGGCCATACCTCTCAACCTCCTACAGCAAGAAATCTGGACAAAGCCATAAATAATGGGGGGGACAAAGGCCCAAAAATAGGGACAATTTTTAAATATTACTCTTACAAACTTAGAAAGTTATAAGAATTACATATTTTACATTAACATTGATTTTCTGAAGGGTATGAAGTTTGAAACTCAAATATCTATCATTATTTTCCCATAATCATTTTCCAGTGATCTGCCCGAAAACTGAAATTTTATGATTAAAAGACCAAAAATATGAGCCAAAAATATGTACATTCTGTGAAAATCTGGACAGTTGAAAAGTATGATGGTGGCACACCAACCATCTGGGGCTGCCTCTGTTTGTACACTACTTAAGACTTAGCAAACTTAAGTAGGAGTCACTCATGAAAGGGAAATGGGATGGGATACTGTGCAGGCTCATTGGGGAAGATTACATGAGACTACAAGAGCTTCTTAAGAATGTATGTAATTAGTCAGAAAAACAAGCACAACAGATTTCATGCAGGCATATCAGCATTCACCTAGCAGAACTTCTCATTCTAGCTTCTGGTCATGGTCCTGCAGCTCTGTCAAATCAGTGCCTGCAGGATCATCTACATCAAAGAGGTCATGTCATTGGACCAAATGACCATCCAGATCTTATAACAGTCCTTTTTCAAAATCATGTGCACCCTCAGCTAACCTATCTTTAGGAGATATGTATGACTCATTTGATTTTACTATTGTGATAGAGTTTGACCTTCACAAAGACAGGTGAATGTTCAACTGAAAGGGGACTATGTTATTAAAAAATATATTTTTGTGGGGGCCTATGACATTTTTCAATTGTATGCATTTCATTCTGTAATGGTACTGCTTAAAACCTCATTGAACTGTGGTAAGAAAGGTGGATGTCATAATATAAGATTGCAGTCATATTAGTGCCGTATGCACTGACGTACTTACAGCTGCCATTTAAATAACATAAAACATGTGTTTTGCAGGAATAGGATGAAAATGACCAACGATGAGTTGAAAACAAATTTAATGTATAAATGAATTGGAACAATACTGTGGCTGCTCAAAGCTAATGACAATGGATCGAGGACTGAGCACTTTCATCTCTTCAGAATTTTAAGAAGACATCATCAAAATCAAGGAAGTTATATTATCAAACAATACACATACACACACACACACACACACACACACACACACACACACACACACACACACACACACACACACACACACACACACACACACAAAGTATCATCCAACTATTCTCATCCGCCATCAGCCTTAATTAGTTAATTGAATAATACACAACCTTAAAGTTCAAAGTAGTAATACACACGTTTTCAGGGAAACACTAATAAGAAAATTACAGATTGAAATGAGTATCCTACTATGTAAACAAACACTGTTGCCACTTCACCCTCATCACTGCACAAGTGATGACATCTTTGAATCTGATGGAAATCGTTATTGTCTATGGCAACATAAAATAATCTGATGTGCAGTATCTCAACAGACAACATACATTAAAATGAGAAAACATTCCATAATATATAACAATATGTTTTCATTCTAATGCAAGGCATGAACTCAAGCTTAATACTGAATTAACACTTTTTACTAATTGAAGCACTTGAGGACATTCAGTACGTGTATACTCAGAAAATCCACCACACTATAGCTTATTGTGTAAAACAGTTAAAATTGTGATTATTACTTACATGATAACTTATGACATCACTGAACAGTAGATATACTCAGGCATGACTTTTACTAACAATAACAAAAAAAAAATAATTATTTAAACTTGAGAAGGAAAGTCAACTGACCAGTGATAGTAGACCATACACCACAAAGCATAACTCACATATATCACTGCATGCATCAGATATACTCCACATGTTTTCTACAAGAAATAAACACTACCCTGGATGTCATGGTTCATAGTTATGGTATTGACTCCACCTCAGCCATATGCTATCCACAAGCCTGTCACATGTGATCCATTACTACTGCTGCCAGCTGGTCATCCTTAGACATAGTGGGACAAAAACTGGAAGCTGCATTGACAATGTGGATAACTTAACCACCAGAATGGTGCATGACCATGTTGTGCAGAAAGGAACACCCAGTAAATGTACTGCATCAGGAATGGCACCCACAGACTCATCCAGGTACGGTACCTAAAATGATTCTTCAGGAGGTCAAAGATACTCTCAAGGATAAGAAGTATTGGGGACAGAGCTGTATTTATTTATTTAATCGACATTTGTTTACTAGAAAAGTCCAACTGGATCACAAGAGCCCCTTGTCAGCAATGGCCCAGGGCAAAAAGCTCCATTTAACAGAGAGAAAAAAAATGAAGACGTTACAGAAAAAACAGTTTAAAATTATACATTTCAGAAATAATCTACAATATTTTAAGGAGTGGAACTATAACAAAAATATATT
The DNA here is from genome assembly GCF_019279795.1 of Protopterus annectens. Lineage (NCBI taxonomy): Eukaryota > Metazoa > Chordata > Ceratodontiformes > Protopteridae > Protopterus > Protopterus annectens. The sequence goes on along the minus strand of NC_056743.1, from coordinate 563,417,611 downwards.
ACAAAGAGAACAATGAGAAAAAGCAAAGTAAAACACCATATACAATTCTGGAGAGTGTCCTTTTATCAATTCACAGCAGTAATAAGAACAAGTCATATGTTTAGTTTAATTGTAACTATAAAGGGGGCAGAGATTAGGATAGATTAGAATAAATGGGGTGTGGGTGATAGAAAGAGGTTATATAAAGTAGTAGAAAGGGTAGGGTAGACAGGTGAAGATGTGGAAGTGTTGATGGGTAGAGAATATGTACAGATAGGGGTGGAGAAACATAGGCAAGATTGATGTTAAACCAGGAATATAGCATGAGTAAAGCCATGAGTTTGATAGGTGTTTTTTCAGAAGATGCTTGAAGGAAGGTTGGTAAGTTATACTTTTAATAGCTTGTGGATAGAATTATATGTTTTGGCAACAGAGTAGCAATAAAGGCTATTTCCAATTGCTTTATGAGGTTTATAGATGGTGAGAAGTTGTTTATCATTAGAATAAATGGGGTCTGTTTGCATGATAGGAAGAATAGATCTTAGGACATGACAGGCATGGGTGTTTATGAAGTCCAGGTAGTGAGATAGTTCAAGCCAGTTCAAACTTTTAAGGGACTTGTAGCGATGTGTATAGTATTGCTTATTGGGAGCAAATTTAGCAACTTTACTGTAGCATATTTCATGCTTAGTTTTAACAGATACATACAAGTTGATAAGGAAAGGAGAACCATATAAAAGTATAGGAGGTTCTCATCAATTGTCATATCAAGTTTTGTATGGGATACAGTTTCTATCTCTGTATTGTTAAGTGAGAAGATTATGAAACTGGTTATGTCCTTCAGATGTGTTCTGGGGAGGAATAGGGGTAGTTTTGTTTTTTATGGGATTGAATAATAACTGGGCATTGTGAAGCCAGTTTTCAACAGAGATGAAGGCTTCTTGTGCGATTTCAAGAAGATGCACCAGAATGTCCAATGAGCATATTAGTGTCAAATCTTCGTTAAACTGTATAAGTGATGCTTGCCTAGAAGATATACAGAGGTCATCAATGAAGATGTTAAAGAGAAGTGTACCAATAATTGAGCCTTGAGGTATACGAGTGGTAATGGGGTGGTAAGGAGAGAAAGTATGTTGCAGTCTAACAGTTTGCTGTCTACCAGATATGTAGCTTTTAAACTACTGAAATGAAGGAGAGAATAGGCCAAGATGGAGCAGTTGTTGAAAGAGTTTGCTATGTGAGATGGTATCAAAGGCTTTGGGCAGATCATGGAATATGGGAGAGATATGTTTACCAAAGTCCCTTTTCTTGTTTATATTATCTAAAAAGGATAACAGTGCATTAGTTGTACTATGGCCAGTGCAGAATCCATGATGAGTACTGGTTAAGAGCTGTTCTGAAAGGAAATGGTGAAAAAGTTGAACATTGATATATTTTTCTAGGATTTTTTTGTGAGTGGGGAGAATTGCATTGGAACAAAGTTAAAGACTTCTGTAGAGTTTCCTGCCTTGTGCAGTGGGATGACATATTATATTTTCCAAATAACTGGGACATGAGGATTCCTGCAAGATCTATTGATTAAGATAGCTACTTTGTAAGATATGTCTTCTGCTGACATGCTGACATCTTGAGGTATTCAGGAGGAAGGTTGGAAGAATCTTCTGCAGCTCCACTTGGATTTCCCACTGGATGAGCCATGGCTCCAGTGGATATCCAGCATTACCTGAAAGACAAAAAGAGAGAGAGAGGGAGAAAAGGGGGGGGGGGGCTGGCAGACAAAACAAATGAAGATATGGTTTTGTGTTCAGCAATATATTTTACCTTAAATAACTACTTATATAAAATTGACAAAAAGAGAAAAATAATTTTACACTTATCAACAAGATGACCACTTGGCATCTGAGCAAGCAGGAATACCACCCCTATTGTATATTACGATCTTTAAGTATTTATTGAAATGAATCTCATATGGTTCCATTGCCTATCCATTATTTAGTTATATATTCGTTTATTTGCATACATATTTACTTATTTACTTACTTCTTTACTTGCATATTTAATTGGTCAGAACTCTCTCTTCTGTGATAGAAATGATATGGCCTGCTATATTTTGAGCCCTACTAGGCTAACTGGTGACCTTATTGTCTTACTATATAAATTCTCCATAGAAGCATGTCATCAGTCAAACTGTTTTTGTTTACCATCCTTTACTGCATACCTCAATCTGTTTTAGTTCTTAGTTTCTCTGCCTACTATCTCATGGTTTTGTTGTTCTCTTATTAAAATAATCAGCCTTTCAAAATGTGAAACTGTATGCTGATGTAGAACAAAGAATATATACATTAGAAAGACTGGTGTTAAAATCAATGCTGGCACAGGCATACCCTACTTTCAGGTTCCTATGTTTTTTTTCTTGTCTTATAATAGCTCATTGCATGAAACTATGTAAATCTCTTTTCAGATTAGAAGAACATAGAAAATAAGTATTTTAAAGCTTCATGACACTGTTTTATCTTATATCACAGTGGTTAGACATTATTCTTCCTCCCATGAGATGTCTGTCTACAGGTTTTAAAACCATACAGTCAATATCTAATTACATTGCTTGTTAATATGGAATCAATATATTTTGTACCCATGATTACCATTTGTTTCTGGATAGTTTCTGGCTGATTTTAAGGATTATACTAGTATGGATTTCAGTGGTGGTGCTGCGGTAGCGTTGTCGCCTCACAGTTAGACGTTGCCCGTTTGATCCTCAGTTAGACCGTCTTCTGTGTGGCAATATGCGTGAATGGGCATTCCTTCATTGAAGGCTGTGCATTAGGCCCAGCAAGCCAGCATGTAAAACTCTACTGCCAATCATTAGCAGACCAGAGTTCTGCTGTGGTGACCCCTAACTGAGAAAAAGCCGAAAGACACAAACAAACTAGTATGGATTTCCAGAGAGCCTTCTTGAGCATTTGTTTTGTAACAGAGATATAACAGAAATATATTCTTTGTAAAATGTTAAGATTAGCTGTAATAATAATAATCAAGTAGAGTCTATGCTAGTTTATTTTTAACATATTTTGCATGATTTTTTTTTTGCAGGAATTCTAGGCTTCAACAGCTTATCAAAGGAAAGTGGGCAACTTCTGGTTTAGGAATTCTTATCAAAAACACTAAATAATAGTTTTGTGGGATTAGGATACCCATCAAGTTCAGTATATGGAATTATTTTTCCAGAAAGACAGAAGCACATCCATTTATTTCCCTTATTGGACAAGACTACCTTACCTCCATTACAATCACGATTTGTGATCTTTGGGTTAAGGTTTGTTAACTTTTCTATGTTTTAGGGTTTCTGGGAAGAATCCAGATGGCAATTCATATATTTCAGATCTGATATTTTGCAGAAAATATTGGAATTTGCTAGACTAATAACAGGATATTACATAATATCAAGAGGAGCCAATTTCAGCTTGTTTCTTTGGAGGAGGGACTGCAGCTTAATTGCAATTTATTTTGTGTGTGCATGTACATGTGTGTGTGTGTGTGTGTGTGTGTGTGTGTGTGTGTGTGTGTGTGTGTGTGTGTGTGTGTGTGTGTGTGTGTTTGTAGCCAAGAGACCAATCAGCTAATAGGGGCAGCACATGTTGAATATCAGAGAGAAGAAAGAAAGAAAGAAAGAAAGAAAGAAAGAAAGAAAGAAAGAAAGAAAGAAAGAAAGAAAGAAATTGCACAGACCATCTATGGGCTTAATAGAATAAACATTAATGTAACTATAATGCTTACTGAGTTTCAGCACTGCTCCTTGGCAATGCATGCTATCGACTGTGAACGTGCATGAATCAATTACCATTTCTGTTGCTTCATGTTATCTCTCACTTAATTATTAAAATAAATATATGTTTCCGGTATATCACCTTTTAATTTTTTGCTGGATGTCCTCCAACCTATGATATCAAGTCAGTGATTGTGGCAAGGCATACACTGAGGTAGCATTGAGCCATATAGGCAAATTGGTTATGGATAGCACTAATGACAGAAATGCCTATGGTGATGTGATGTACAATTGCTTATAACAATTCTAATCCCTACCAAGTTGCTCATTGTCTGTCTTTCTTTAGCAGTAGTACAAAAGAAAAGGAAATTAATTTCATAAAGATTTCGAAGCCTGGCCTTTACCACAAGACATTGTGTGTGTATATGTGTGTGTGTGTGTGTGTGTGTGTGTGTGTGTGTGTGTGTGTGTGTGTGTGTGTGTGTGTGTGTGTGTGTGTGTGTGTGTGTGTGTTTTGAATCAGTGATCAGAAGTGCTGTGTTATTTCTGGCAGACAGTCACTAATATTACTAATAATTTGTTGCTACAATTGTCATGTATGTGAATACCTGCTGAGTTCACTAGGTTGCTTATAATTATCAAGTACTATGAATGTTTGGATATTATAGATTGATAGACATAATGTAACTGCTATGCACAGTCCACCAACATGAAGTATGAGCAGGTCAATAATTTATTTTTGTATGTGTAACCTGCTTATACCAATGTACTTTGTCAATATCTGGCATAACAAATATAAGATAGGCAAAACTGTATAAACTAAAGGCTTCTGTTTTTGTATGCTCAGTAAGAAAGCAAACACATGAGAAATGAATGCATAGTGGTATACAATAAACTATACATGGGTAATGGTAGATGGGTTGGCAAATACATTTCCAAAGCTTGCATACTCCTCAAAAAAAAAAAAAAAAAAAAAATATATATATATATATATATATATATATAAATATATATATATATATATATATATATATATATATATATATATATATATATATATATATATATATATGTATGTGTGTGTGTGTGTGTGTGTGTGTGTGTGTGCAAACATGAAGGGCTATATTTTCATTTAAGAGTTCATGAGTTTGAAGAATATAAGTGTGATTCTCAGTGGAAAATAATATAGCTGCAACCACTTGGATACTTTCATTACATGGAAATTTAACAGAAAACTGAACATTATGTTGACAATAACTCAGTTTTTATTTCACCTGAAGTGCCTTAGCAGTGCAGCATAAAAAACAGAGCACTACTGGTATTAATAATAGTTTTTAAGAGGGGGAGGTTGAGCTATCAGACAGATCTTCATGAAATGGTGTCGGCCTAGAAAAAAACTCACTGCCTATTGCATTTTATCAAGACACAAGGTCATACAGACACTACAAATAATTGTTACTGTACTGAAGAATTAGGCTAAAGACTGTGAATCTAGGGATTTCTTAATCCATCTTAAGATATTAAATACTTTATGGTACATGAAATGATGAAATAAAGAGGCAGCTTTTAAGAAAAAGATACCTGACCCTATCAACTCTGAGGATATGAGCAGGGCTAGTGAAATAGTTAATACACAATTAAAACAATTACCTGAGGAGAAGAATATACATAAAACAAACTGTGAGTCAGAAATGAGAAATAAAATAAACGTGCATTGCAAAAGTAGTAGATATGAAAAGGATTGCCATCCCAACATACATTGTAACAGACATTTAGACAAGAAACACATTCACTAATCTAAAGCATCATATAGGAAGGGTCACTATAATTTTACAAAGATTGCAGAATATGTACTGCAAAAGAACATAGTATTAATCCATATAAACTGGCTACTGAATAGAAATGTTGCCCTATTATGTATTTGGTAGCCAATTAATTTATCCATCAAAACGCAATAATGAGTGGCATTACTAGTTAACAAGGCAAATCTGCAGGTTTTATTCATGTGTGACATGTTTTTTTTTTTTTTTTAATATACCATGGAATGTTTTTATCTGAATGAAAAAAGTTATGGGGATGCCATATTCTAGTTTAAGTGTGAGCACATTTTTTTTTCTTTTTTGCAAATATATTTTGATTTGAGAAAGTTCAAGAATACAAATACAACACTAATGAGAACAAAACAATGCAGACATATAATTGAGAAACATGTATGCAAATATAACAAGTCAAATTAGAACTATATACACTATATACAAACCTGTTTGACTTATTTTAATAGAGTAGAAGATTAAATGTTATAATTTAATACACGTTATGAAAGACTTGAGGAGCAAGAAATTGCTTAGTATGAGGATTGTTTGTGGGATTAAATAGATTGTAATTTGCTAGTAGCAGAGTTACAATAAAGAAGGGAGATTAATAAAGGGATCTACTTCACATGACTCAAAATACTGAATTTCATTTGACTGAGACCACAATACCTAATTTTCAAAATACTGAAACTTCATTTGACTGAGTTTCATTATACTGAAACTTACAACGCTGAATTTCAAAATACTAAATTTTAAGCCATAGACACGCACACGTACAACACCAATGACTCTTTCCAAAACTTAAAAATGACTTACTTACAATCTTAACAAAAAACAGGTGATATAAAACCAAACTAGGTGGGGGGCTGCATCCCCCATACCACCCAATGTAAGGGGTTGTACTACAGTGGGGAAAAGGGCATATACCTTTTACCTACCTTACAGTACTGTACACACTGCCACTACTGCCAGGAGCACATGAAACAGCCATAATATTACTTTATATACTTATAATAAAAATGTAAAGAGACATACCCACTTTTAGAACCACTGCAGCACTACTTTCTATACTACTATCTGTATTCTAACAGTTGGCACTTTAACTCACAGTATTTTTTTTTATCACAAGCAAGTCACAGATTAAGGGAAACACACATCACATCTATGGCTTAAAATTCAATATTTTCAAATTCAGCATAGTAAGCTTTCAGTGTAATACGACTCAGAAAATGAGCTTTCAGTATTTTGAAAATTTGGTATTGTGGTTTCTGTCAAATGAAATTCAGTATTTTGAGTGTTCAGTCATGTGAATAGACCCAAATAAAGATGACATATAGCTTAAGAAAGTATTTCGGGTATGGTTTCAATGTTGTCAGTATCAGAGTCATGTTCTGAAAAGCTTTGTAATTTGGTAAGAATCTGACTGCTTTAAATCAGTCAGAGAAATGTTGCTAATGTGCTTCTACTTCTTAGACTGCAGATTTAACTAGTTTTGTGCAATGTACAGTTTTAATGGAGCAAAGTATGTAATTTATATAAATAACTGATTATTGCATACTTCCTCTGTGGGGACATGAAGTAGAACCAGCTTACAATGAGTATTAGTTACTTTAGAAATTTAGCTTTCATTTTGTTTGCAAGAATGACAAAAATGAGCCTTAACTCTTGAGAATATTTACAAGACAAAACTACGTGAAATATATCAGCCCTCATGTTATAACACTCAGAGTATACTGGAGGATGTCTAGGGAAAGCTAACTTTTCTAGCAGGGGTTAAATATGAATTATTAATTATTATGAATTGAGTATAAAATAATTTCTTAAAAGGGATAAACTTTAAACTGCTATTAATAGACAATTCAAAAGTATTGTTCCAATTGAGACTGCTAAAATAAGATAACCAAACTGCTGAAGATATGTTTTGCAAAATTACATGCATAAAGCTATTTTATAAGATTTTGAGTGAGTTCATTAAGGACTGTAGTAATTTCATCTCATCTACATCTACATCCATGCATGAAAATTTTAGGTTACTACAATATATAATTTGATTTAGTATAGGTAAATACCCTTTTGACAGATTCATTTTCAGTCTGATTTAGTCAACTGAAAGAGGAGGATCTTTTTATGAAATCTGAGACTATTCAGCCAAATCATTAAGCTTTTAAAAGCTTGTACCATTTTTATAAACATAAAGTAATTTAATAGTTTATAACTAAGAAAATGAATGGCATGGATGTTAAGCATACATTTGTAAATGGTAATGCCATATAAAGGCCCTTTGGGGACTCCATGATACATTCAGTGGATCAGTATTGATTGCTGTCTAAAGTCTTATTGCTTTAGTGAAAAATAATATTATAGAAGGTTTGAAAGTGTAAGTCCACCAAATTGTTTATGCATAGCTTTGGATATTTTACTCTGAACGATTTTGGGTTTCAAACAAATTTTAAAAGAGAAGCTTTAATCCTCTCTTAAAACCTGGTTGCCTCGTGGTTTTGGCATCTTTTCAGGCTTGTTGGCTGTTGGTGAAGCACCCACCAAGAGGAGAAAATGCTGAGAGAAGAAAGGAGCCACTTTTGAGACTTTAAGTATTTTTCCTCTGTTTATTTGCCAAGTTTTTCTGCATAGCCGCCTATTTTGAGCATTTTCTGGCTTGTTAAATTTGATTTCTGCATTAGTAACTGTATTTAGAGCACAACCTAGAGCTGTTTACTGAATTTCCTGTTTGCACTTATTTTTAAAATCGTTTTTTTCTCAAAACTTGCATTTTATCTGTCTTTGGCCTAGCACTCTTGTGTGGGGTCATTTACTGCACTGTTATAACTTGATGATACTTGTTAACCTCTGCTATCTCTGAAAAAAACAAAAAAAAAAAAACAGCTTGCTTTTTTCCCACTTTTCTGAGATTTAAAAAAGTTCAGTTACAGGCTTGCTGTTCTTGAACTGTTTGTAAGTTTCTGTGAGGCCATTTTTTGCTTGGGCTAAAGGAAAGTCTCTCTGTTGATCAGTGGCAGTGAAAAACATTGAGTAGCCTGCCTGCCCCTGTGGGAGTGGTTACTGACTTGAAACTGTAGTTTTATTGGCCATTCTTGGTCAATTCCAAAACTCCTTCATCTTCCTCTCTTAAAACCTGGTTGCCTCGTGGTTTTGGCATCCTTTCAGGCTTGTTGGCTGTTGGTGAAGCACCCACCAAGAGGAGAAAATGCTGAGAGAAGAAAGGAGCCACTTTTGACACTTTAAGTATTTTTCCTCTGTTTATTTGCTAAGTTTTTCTGCATAGCCACCTATTTTGAGCATTTTCTGGCTTGTTAAATTTGATTTCTGCATTAGTAACTGTATTTGGAGCACAACCTAAAGCTGTTTACTGAATTTCCTGTTTGCACTTATTTTTAAAATCGTTTTTTTCTCAAAACTTGTATTTTATCTGTCTTTGGCCTAGCACTCTTGTGTGGGGTCATTTACTGCACTGTTATAACTTGTTGATACTTGTTAACCTCTGCTATCTCTGAAAAACAAAAACAAAAAATCTTGCTTTTTCCCACTTTTCTGAGATTTGAAAAGTTCAGTTACAGGCTTGCTGTTCTTGAACTGTTTGTAAGTTTCTGTGAGGCCATTTTTGCTTGGGCTAAAGGAAAGTCTCTCTGTTGATCAGTGGCAGTGAAAACATTGAGCAGCCTGCCTGCCCCTGTGGGAGTGGTTACTGACTTGAAACTGTAGTTTTATTGGCCATTCTGGGTCAATTCCAAAACTCCTTCATCTTCCTCTCTTAAAACCTGGTTGCCTCATGGTTTTGGCATCTTTTCAGGCTTGTTGGCTGTTGGTGAAGCACCCACCAAGAGGAGAAAACGCTGAGAGAAGAAAGGAGCCACTTTTGAGACTTTAAGTATTTTTCCTCTGTTTATTTGCTAAGTTTATCTGCATAGCCACCTATTTTCAGCATTTTATGGCTTGTTAAATTTGATTTCTGCATTAGTAACTGTATTTAGAGCACAACCTAGAGCTGTTTACTGAATTTCCTGTTTGCACTTATTTTTAAAATCGTTTTTTTCTCAAAACTTGCATTTTATCTGCCTTTGGCCTAGCACTCTTGTGTGGGGTCATTTACTGCACTGTTATAACTTATTGATACTTGTTAACCTCTGCTATCTCTGAAAAAAAAAAAAAAAAAAAAAAATCTTGCTTTTTTCCCACTTTTCTGAGATTTAAAAAAGTTCAGTTACAGGCTTGCTGTTCTTGATATGTTTGTAAGTTTCTGTGAGGCCATTTTTTGCTTGGGCTAAAGGAAAGTCTCTCTGTTGATCAATGGCAGTGAAAAAACATTGAGCAGCCTGCCTGCCCCTGTGGGAGTGGTTACTGACTTGAAACTGTAGTTTTATTGGCCATTCTGGGTCAATTCTAAAACTCCTTCATCTTCCTCTCTTAATACCTGGTTGCCTCGTGGTTTTGGCGTCTTTTCAGGCTTGTTGGCTGTTGGTGAAGCACCCACTAAGAGGAGAAAATGCTGAGAGAAGAAAGGAGCCACTTTTGACACTTTAAGTATTTTTCCTCTGTTTATTTGCTAAGTTTTTCTGCATAGCCGCCTATTTTGAGCATTTTCTGGCTTGTTAAATTTGATTTCTGCATTAGTAACTGTATTTAGAGCACAACCTAGAGCTGTTTACTGAATTTCCTGTTTGCACTTATTTTTAAAATCGTTTTTTTCTCAAAACTTGCATTTTATCTGTCTTTGGCCTAGCACTCTTGTGTGGGGTCATTTACTGCACTGTTATAACTTGTTGATACTTGTTAACCTCTGCTATCCCTGAAAAAACAAAAAAAAAACAAAAACATTTTGCTTTTTTCCCACTTTTCTGAGATTTAAAAAAGTTCAGTTACAGGCTTGCTGTTCTTGAACTGTTTGTGAGTTTCTGTGAGGCCGTGTTTTGCTTGGGCCAAAGGAAAGTCTCTCTGTTGATCAGTGGCAGTGAAAAACATTGAGCAGCCTGCCTGCCTCTGTGGGAGTAGTTACTGACTTGAAACTGTAGTTTTATTGGCCATTCTGGGTCATTTCCAAAACTCCTTCATCTTCCTCTCTTAAAACCCTGTTTTGCACGGTTTTGCGCATTTTTGAGCATAGCGCAATAGCGGGCAGCGCCGCCTAATTGGGTTTAAACTATTCCTGGCTCCACAAAGTCTGCTCTTCACTTTTTCCCTTAGAACTGCTCTATCTCTCAATTTAAACACCATATTCTCATTCTAAGGCCCTTCACTGGTCCAATTAAGTAATCCTACAAGTTAGCACTATTAAACCATAAGCACTACTTACTCTTATACTCTCTATTATTACCCTGTCCTCTATTGGTCCGTCTTACATTCAGTTTCCCTATTACTCTAGCATGTCCAAAGGTCAGTCAATGGTTTCCTCTCAAGTCCAGCTGGTGAATCAGGGAATTTTGAGGCAATGTTACAACTGTCTCATGTACACGGACAACCCTCTCCTCTTCCAAACAGGTTCAAATATATGTGAGAGATGCAACTATTTAGCCAAACTGGAGGCTGAGCTCTCTCATCTCAAAACTGGTGTAACCAGTCAGGAGGAGAAGGTAACCTCACACAACACAATTCCAGTATCACATAGTCCCACCACATCAGCGAACCAAACACATAAATACACAAAAACATACTCGGAGGCTCTAAATAAAAATCTACCTAAGCAACAGAGTCCTCCAAAGCAGACATCCAAGCAAACGCTACCTCAAAACAAAACACACACAACACATAACCCACAAAGTCAGTGTGCCAAGCAGCCACAGCCCTTAAGGCTGAATAACACACCTGATACTCTTGTTATAGGTGACTCTATTGTCAGACACACTGACGTCCCACTCACTAGGCTGAATAAAGAGAAGGTCACAGTAAGCTGCCTGTCGGGTGCTAGGATCTGACACATAACGCAAGCACTCAGGTCACTCCAAAGCAAATACAAATATGACTCAGTCATTGTACATGCTGGTGTGAATGACCTGAGACGTACCTCCCTGGACTACATGAAAAGAGACATAGAGGAGCTTTCTGATCATGTAGCCCAGGCTGGTATAACCCTGACCTTGAGCAGCATCTTACCCTCACCTAGAATGATGCCACAGTACAAAGACAAAATGATCGATTTTAACAATTGGCTAAAATATTGGTGTCATTCAAAGGGGATCCAGTGTCTGTCAGCCTGGGATGACATGCTCGACAAGCCACATTGCTTCACTAGGGACGACTTGCACCTGTCACCACTGGGCTTTTGGATATTGGCAAAGGCTCTTGCCACCCCCATAGTGCCTTTTTTAGGCAAGGCTCAAAATTCAAACCCACCCCCATAGACAGCACAAGGAACAAGAAACTAAGGGTAATGCTGCTAAACGCCAGAAGTCTTAACCTCAAGATGCATGCACTCGAAGCTCTCCTCAGTATGGAGAACATCGATATCTGTGCAGTGACAGAAACCTGGTTCAAGCCTCCAGAGAGCACCCCAGCACTACCAGGCTATACCTCATATCATGCCTTTCGGCCCCAAAACCCAGACCAAACCACAACAGGAGGGGGAGTTTCCATATTTATCAAGGATATCCACACCTCCAGGTTAGTGGCATTGCACAAAGTATCGGAGACCACCCACATGCAACTAACAGTGGGCAAGACTGCTTTTCAGTTTATAGCATCCTACAGACCACCCTCTCAAAGTCAGGAATCCCATTCGGCTTTCCTGAAAACATTGGAGAACATTAAGATCTCTCCGAACACCATTATATTGGGCGACTTCAACTACCCAAACATTGACTGGAAGCACTACTCAAGCCCCAGCACCTTAGCCCAAAGATTCCTGGAAATTATAAACTCAAATGCTATGGAACAACTAGTCACCACTCCCACAAGAGGGGACAACATACTAGACCTGATCATTACCAACATGGGGACTCTATGCTCCACACCAGAAGTATATCCCTCATTGGTAAGATCAGACCATAAATTAATTTCACTGGATGTCCACATCCCGACCCCACCCCCAGCCCAGAAAACCACAGTGAAAAACTTCTCAAAAGCGAACTTCTCACTTCTCAAAACCAAAGTGTAATCCTTCAAGGCCCCAGGGTCAGTGGAAACTACAGCCCAAACTGCAGAATCCTATATAAATGCATTCTACGGACATCTCCAGGAATGCATGGATCATGCTATCCCAAACAAAACCAAGACCCAATCATCCAAAGGCAGGCGTCCAGTCTGGTGGACCCCTGCCATAAATAAATTGTACAACAGAAAGAGGAAGCTACTACATGATAGAGCAAAATCCCTAATAGGGAAGGCATCTCTGATCAGTACTAGCAAAAAATTATGATCCCTCATAAAATCCTCCAAGGCCAGCTTCGAGAGAAAAATTGCACAGGACACCAAAGACAATCATAAGGCTTTTTTCAGTTATGTTAGAAACATGGGATGCAACTCCCAGACTTGTTCTGAGTTGATTCTAAACGACAAAAAATACACTGAACCCACAGACATCGCCAATATCCTGGCAGACAGGTTCAGTGCACACTTCTCCACCCCCCCCCAAAAGTGCAAGTATCTATCCCGGCAGAGGGCTGCCTCCCAAACATCTCAGATGCTCAGGTGAAGGCTGCCCTCTCCAAAGCAAAAAACACTGCTTCCGTGGGACCAGATGGTGTCCCAGGTTGCGTTCTATATGAACTACAAGAGGAACTAATCCCTCAAATAAAACAGCTATACAATCTCAGCCTCACTACAGGATATGTGCCCACAGAATGGCATACAGCAACAGTGGTCCCACTCCACAAAGGTGGAGCCTCTACGGACCCTGGAAACTATCGCCCAATAAGCCTGACTAGCTTAGTCTGCAAGGCTATGGAGAGGATCATCATGGAGCTCATAAACAAAGACATTGGGGACCTACAGACACTAGATCCTACCCAGTTCGGCTTTGTCAAGGGCAGATCCTGCCTTTTGAACCTGGTTGACTTCTTTGAAACAGTCACCAAAGCCATAGATGAAGGGAAGGTAGTCCACACAGCCTATCTGGACCTTGCAAAGGCATTTGACACAATACCCCACTCGGGCATCATAGATAAGCTATCCAGCTTAAATATAAACCCCTATGTCACAAGATGGGTCGCAAACTGGCTCAAAGACAGAACCCACAGAGTGAGAGTTGCTGGAGCCATGTCAGACTTGAAACTGTTCACAAGTGGCATCCCACAGGGTTCTGTCCTGGGACCACTCTTGTTCGGTATATACTTTTCTGAGGTACAGGCAAATGTGGGAGGACTATGGCTCACCAAGTTCACAGACGACTGCAAACTGGGCACCATAATCAACTCTCCAGCTGACACAAACATCCTTCAAAAAGGTCTCACAGAGACAGATAACTGGTGCCAGTGCCATGGTTTAAAGCTAAATGCCAAAAAATGTATAGTCATACCCTTTGGCAAAAACAATGTGCCCACAAATTACCACATAGATGGAAACCCATTAAGTACAGAGAAAGTTATTAGGGACCTGGGGACCCAAGTTGATAGCAATCTCTCCTTTGAAAACCACATTGCCAAAGTGGTTAGAAAGATCTTCTACATAGCCCACCTCATCACGAAGGGTTTTGCATCTAGATCAAGAGAGGTAATTGTGCCCCTTTATTCATCCCTCATCAGGCCCATCATAGAATACAATGCCCATTTTGGGATGTACCTTACCCGACACCTACAGCAATTAGAAAGACCCCAAAAGTATCTCACCAAGAGGATCAAGTGTCTGAAACAGATGCCGTATGCTGCTCGGTTAAAAAAACTCCAGCTCTACTCAGTTGCATACTGCCTACTTCGAGGCGATCTATGCCTGACATACAAAGCTATGTCAAATCCAGAATTAATGGACATGCTCCACCTCAGTAAATCTAAATCCCTTAGAGCCACATGCTCGAGGGACTTGAACCTTGGCACAGAAATAAATAGAACTTGCTGGAGGGACAGGTTCATAACCCAGAGGCTCCCTTTGCTCTGGAATAGAATTCCAGTTCATGTGAGGCAGAGCACCTCACTGAATCTCTTCAAGAAGAATCTCGATAAGTGGATGGGGGATCGTAGGTTTGTCCCAGAGATTACTCCCATGTCACTATTAGACAGAGGCACAGTAAACTAAACCTTAAAAAGGGCACAATATACTCAAATCAAGGGGTGGCGTAAGCCACACAGAATCGGGCTAGGCTTATAATTGCCCCAGGGCAGATAGCCTAGTATGAACCTATGAACCTATGAAACTAATCCTGTTACAAAAATGTTCAGAATAGCTTATGGGGAAGATCTAAGGCTGACTAGCAATCTAAAAAATATTTTAATTTTAATAATGACTACTTTAGTTAAAAAATCATATTTGACCATCAAAGTAGATCAGAATGTATATCAGGACAACATTTGTAGATATCACATATTATATTATTAAGGTGTTTTCTGTCAAATGTGAGACCTAGATTGTTTTGTAGCTAACTTATATTTTTTTCTTTTTTTTGACATTATAAGATAATGTCCATATGTCATAAAGAAAAATAGTAGATTTATCTGAGTTTATCAGATAGTCAGCTACTCCAGAATAGGCTTTAATTCTAGTCATAATTTTGTGAAGGTCAGTATTAATATTAAGTAAATGTTTATACCATCTGCAGTAAGTAGAAGTTGAAAGCTGAGGAATTTACATATGACATTCTCTTTGCTTTATAAGTAAGAACAGTGATTCTCTATAAAGATTAGCCAAGTATGGAGAAAACAGACATCCCTGCCTTACTCCATTAAACTAGGGGATAGGTTGTGAGATTAATTTATTTATCTGCAATTGTGTGGACAAGTTGAGATATATAATTTTTTAATATTTTGTAAAGGTCTCAGAAACATTTAATGTATTTAGAAGTGTAGACAGAAATTGAATATTTATTCTATTAAATGCCTTGGAAGCAACAATTAAAAAAGCATATTGGGTTGTTTCAATTGGACATTTTAAGTGTTGTAATGTATGCAACATTAGTGTTTAATCAGCTGATTGTCTTTACTTAATAAAACCTGATTAATAAGGAGATGCAATGTTACAAATTGAGTTTTTTAATTGTCTGGCTAGTATGGCAATATTTAATAAAACTGTGGGTCTATCATTCTAAATGGCTGTGGGAACCTTGTTAGGTTTAAAATTAATATAGTGTTAGGTAAATTGAGATAAGGGTCTGATATATAATGAAAACAAATTATAAAGAATTTTGGCCAAAGTGTTTAGAAAGTCTTTTAGAATTTGACTGATAATCCAACGGATCCTGGAGCTTTGCAAGTTTTTAATATTTTAATGGTGTTTTGTATTTCTTTTGATGAAATAGGATCAGCTAAACTGTCTTAGTGTTGATTTATTAATGTTGGAAAAGTTTGATAGTTAAGATATGTTTCAATGCAAGTACTTGATTTGGGTTAAGAAATATTATTATAAAGCTAGGAATAACTTTCTTGGAAAGCCTTACATATGTCATGACTTGAGGTTAACATTGTATTATTAATGTGTATTTCTTTTGTAATGTTTTAAGATTTATAAGCTTTTAAAACTTTTGCTAAAAATTTAGAAGATATCTGAGCCCATTAAATTTTGCTTTCTTATGCAGAAAAAAGTTTACTATAAAAATTTAGCAAATCCTATTGCAAACATTTAATTTCTGACTCATTTGCAGTACTTCAGTTATGTAGCTGTAGAAGAGATAAGTTGTTTATGTTTGGTTTTAAGTTGTTTTCATATTGTTTGTATTTCATTTTATAAAAAGGATAGTTTGGTAATAAGATAGCCCCCTGATTTGGGTTTTAAATACAGTACAGATAATGTCTCACTTTATCTTTTCTTTTTATATAATTTTCATAGAGTTCTGATAACATATTTATTAAATCCTTTTTACTCTCTTCGTTTACTAGAAAGTTATTAGTTAAATATTGGTTTTAACTGCTTTGGATTGAATTAAACTTTTCTCTATATTCTTACTAAGTTGTATTTTGGAATGCTGTAACAGAGTTATGGGCTCCATACTGACATCTGATATGAGGTTAAATAAGGAATTGGAAACTTGGAAAAATCCAATTCATGACCATGTTTTATAACATGGGGAGTAGTAAGTAAAACTGTTATTATCTGAGCCATTACATCTAATTGGGCCTGAGATTGAGAGGTTATCTATAATATCTAAGATAGCTAGGGAGATGTTTGTATCTTTATAATTTTGTGTGCCAGTTCTGTCTGAGATAGGATCAATAACTGCATTGCAATTACCCATTGATAAGAAATAATGATTTCTAAACTTGGAAAGTGAGGACTGCATCAGGGAGGACCTTCCACAGATCCAGACAATTACAGACCCATAAGTCTTACCAGCTTTACATGCAAAGCCATGGAAAGAATTTGCATGGAACTAATCAATGAGCACATAAGGAGCCTCCAAACACTGGACCAATCTCAATTTGGATTCACCAAAGGCAGGTCATGCTGGTGGATTTTTTTGACAAGGTCACAAAGCAATAGATGGCAAAATAATACACACCACATATCTTGGCCTGTCCAAAGCTTTAGACACAAGTCCCCACTCAAGCATAGTTGTTGTGTCTTTCGGCTTTTCCCAGTTAGGGGTCGCCACAGCGGAACTCCGGTCCGCTAATGATTGGCAGTAGATTTTTATGTGCCAAGTTGCCAGCCCTGATGCACAACCTTCAACGAAGGTACACCCATTCACGCATGTCTCCAGGCAGAAGACGCTCTAGCTGAGAATCGAACGGGACAACGTCTTTCTGTCAGATGACAGCGCTACCGCAGCACCACCACCATATAAAATCTAAATAAACTGGAAATAAACCTGCATATCACCCACTGGATTGCCAATTGGCTCACAGATAGGATGCAAGAAATCAAATGGGGGAAGTTACCTCCAGAAAGAGACCAGTCACCATTGGTGTCCCCCAGAGTTCTGTGCCAGGAACATTCCTGTTTGGAATTTACTTTTCTGAAGTAAAATCCAATACCGAAGGGCTCTGGCTGACTAAGTTTGCAGATGGCTGCAAGCTAGGAGCTGTCATTGAATCTCCAAATGACTTAGCTATCCTGCAGGAAGATTTGTCCCAAATAAATAACTGGTGCCAAAATGAAGGACTGAAACTTTATGCCAAAAATGCATTATTTTATACTTTGGGAAGTCATCTATCCCTTTGAACTACCACATAAGACTTCATCCATTTGCTTGGGATTTGGGAACTTAAATAGACAGTGACCTATCTTTTAATCAACATGTGCCCGTTGTTGTATAAAAGTCCTTCTGCATTGTACAGCTTATAAACAAAGGGATTATGTCTAGATTTAGGGATGTCATTGCCCCCCTTTACTTAACCCTCAATAATCCAGTCACTGAATATAATGCCCCTTTGCATGTATCTGTCCAAGCACATGCAACAACTGAAACACTCACAGGAATACCTTATTCAAAGGATACAAAGTCTGAACAGCATGTCCTACATGGACAACTCAAAGCTCTGTCACTGTACTTGTTATCCCATAGACTGCTTAGAAATGACCTGTGTCTGGCATGCATCCTCTAGCCCATTACTGAGGGATTTATTATACATCAGCAAGTCAAATTGCACCACAATACTTGTCATGAGATTTAAATCTCTTTTGCAACATCAACAGAATGACTTAGAGGGACAGGTATATCTTGCAGGTGATACTGCTGCTCTGGAACAGATTCCCAATCAACAAAAAACAAAGTTCAACCCTATCCAATTTTATGGATGGTAAACAGAAACTTTAATAGAGAACTACACCCCCATACTACTAATGGACAGAGTCAGCTTCTAAATGCTTTAGTCCATTGATGGGTCCCCTCAGATTATCTATGGTATGACAGATTATCTATGGTATGATTGTGGTTATTCTCATTAGGGATAATATATAATTATCAACCATAGGATTGGTAAGGCCAGTTTCTAACCAAATGGAATAGGTTAATTCATGCACAAAGAATGAAATTGGCTAAGTTTAAAATGGTCCTCAAGGTCAGCTAATGTGTACTTACATAAGAACGTACAAACCATTGCAGAGTAATGGCAATATTTTTAAAAGAAACTCCACTTGTTTAGAAAAGGGAGTAGATAGATTCAATTTAACAATTGTTTTGTCAAGAGCTTGTAATTGTACAAACATTTTTTTTTAATTTACTGTAGTAGCTATCCCTGTATAATTGGTACAGCTACCTGAAATAATATTTCTCTTTATCCATTTCTTATTAATGTTTTCCCATTGATTATTAGTTATATATATATATATATATATATATATATATATATATATATATATATATATATATATATATTTCCTGAAAGAGTATAACTTGGGCATCAGATTTATATGTTAGATGTAAAAATAATTTCCTTTAATGAATTCACTAAAGTTCCTTTACATTTAAACAGTCTATTTTAATACTCATAATTAATATAAGTAGAAGCAGGTGAGGCTGCCTAACCCAAAAGATTCCAGTACTGTTTTGTGCTCCATATTTTAACCGTGTCCAATAGTTTATTCTTTATTTAGTTAGATGGTAAAGTATGTAAATATCTTTTAATATGACTGAAATGAAGTCAAGCTTTAAGTTTACGTTTCTCACTATGCCATTGGACTTAAACTCTTACCACTAAACTGAGAAGATTAAAATAGTGTAGTAGATGGGTGACAGTGAAGATAGAAATAAGTTTTAAACAGTGTAAAATGTGACCCATGAAATTACTGATAACCATAATTTTATGCAATCTAAAAATCCATCTATTAAAGATAGCATAAATCCATCTATTAAAGATAGAATACCTCTATATGCAATGTCTGCTGAGCTGCAGGACACTTCTACAATTAGTTGTGTATAACAACAAGTAAACAAAACTATATAGTATGTAAGTGCCCTCGAATATTTTATATAAAAAGT
Organism: Protopterus annectens; assembly: GCF_019279795.1. Lineage (NCBI taxonomy): Eukaryota > Metazoa > Chordata > Ceratodontiformes > Protopteridae > Protopterus > Protopterus annectens. The sequence continues at coordinate 563,398,041 of NC_056743.1, read as the reverse complement.
ATTTATTTTAGTACAGCATCATAAAATTAATACGAAACAGGGCAAGAGAAATTAAATATGTTGCTGTAATACTGTAGCTAAATAAAGACAAATAGTTACTAAACAGATGGAAAAAGGCATATCTCATGTGCATAACATCCACACAGCAGAACCTTATTTTTGTGCTTAATAACAAAGAAACTAAAAATGAATAAAGAGAAAGAAGGTACTTAGAAAGACTAAACTCTGAAAAACAGTGTCTTCAGATTGTCTACAAGTTAAAGTCATTAAGTAAAAAATAAATTAGAATGAATTCAAATGTGCAGTATCAGTAATGTTGAAGAATCTTGCATTAATTCATAAACGATAACTGTATGGCAGTGCAGACAGTTTCCCTGTATGCAACTGAAAATGGTAACTGAATTTTATAACTGCAAGGTTTATATCTATTTGGTGTATTTATGACAATATCTGATACAGTATATTGAAATAAAAGTACTTTTTAAACTATAAACATCAATATACCCAATACTATAAAACAAAAAAAACTATATATGCAGGACTAAATTGTTAAATATTTGGAAGAGAAATCTTCAGGAGATTTGCAAGCAATTAACTTCCAACTATAGGAATTATAAATATCCAATTTTAGTTCGCTAACTGCCCTTGCGAGCCATTTTAAGCCTAGCCAGTTATCCCTTGTGAGACTCGAACCCTGCACCCTGTGTTTGTAAGGCAAACACCTTAACCATTAGGCCACCCTCCCAATCAAAATAAATTAATGCTTTAGTCTTTACATTTATCTGTAGACGTGCTCTATTTTAATATCTCCATGAGAGGAAATTAACATTTTGAAGTCCTTTAGACACTTTAGTTCCTTAATATCTATTGTATATAAAAACAGTTTTTTTGATCAAGTCTATGAAAGTATACAGCAGGGAAACGTCTTTCATTCATACTGGGGCAACACTAGTCCAGTAAAATCTTTGGTATCATAAATCTCCTAAAACACTTCACTGACACATATAGATAAGCCATTACGTATATAATGTTAATAGGTTCAGCCAGTATATTTAAGGTTAAAGAGTTTCTAAAATACTGGTTTGGCTTCCTCAGTAGTGGAGATGTCGTACTTAGTTGATGTGAAGGGAAAATTAACTTTGCAAGACCATACAGAAATAGATTTTATTCTGGATCAAACATGCATAATTAGGTGCTAGCTCTTGCCTTTGAATCTTATATTGTGAAAAGAATATCCCTTGATATTAAAATTGGATTGCCATGCCAATAGAAGCTTGCTTATTCCTGAAAGCCCTTATAATACAGGCAGCTTCCTGAAAGTATAACAGCTGAACTTTTTTGGGTGTTAAATCTTGAGAACTCTATGAGCTCTTTCAGCATTAATTTATTTTGATTGGTTTTAGCTGATCAGTAGCTGTCAAAATATATGTGATACAGTTTTAGATAGGTTGGAGTCCGGCATTGATTCTGGAATCCCCCGAATAAGTAAATTATTCCTCTGACTGAGAGTCTCTAAATCAAGTAGTTTATCATTTATGGAAATAATGGCTTTGGATTGATCTTCTGAACTGGATAAGAGCTTAGTAATATTATCTACACAAGCTGAGATCCTGTTCTCTGATTCATTAATATGTTTAATATTATGCAGTGAGTCATTGATGATGGTTATCTGGTTGGACATAGCATCTATTGCAGATTGAATTGGAGTGAATGTAGGCTTTAGCTCCTCTGTGTTAAAATTTGTTTCAGCTTTTAGCTTAGAAGTAGTTGTTTTCTTTTCTCCTTTAGATGTAGATTTGTCTTTTCAATGTACTTATTTCATTTTTAAGAGTTATAATGCAATATTTAGTTTTACATGTCTGTGCTTCTATGTTGGTTTGTTCTTAAGCCATGTTCAGAATGTTTTCCCTTTTGTTTTCTTTAATCTCACAATTGGGTTGTGTAGCCTTGATCAATTTACAGTTTGATAGATTGATATTATTTATGAGATTTGTTGAACATTTTGGTATAATGGTTAGAAAATAAATGCTGATGACAGACTTTCGCAAAATATTTTTCTTTTCGATATGTCAGGTTTCAGGATCATGTTGTTGACTTCTGCAACTCCTGGAATTCCCTCCAGAAGAAAAGAAGGTTCAGAAGGCTGAAGCTGATTTCTTTGGTTCAAATATTGAGTGATATACAATTTTTATTTAATATTGCACTATTTTGTTTGAAGAGTTTGCACATGGGTAATGTGATGTTGCTGGATATTACATTAATGAATCAAGCTGTGTAAAACAAATCCAACTTATCATCTCCCTTCATGTATGAGCACAATTAGGGCATGAGAGTGTTATGCTGAGGGTGAAAGGACGTTAGATATTCTAGACCACAATTTTAGTTGCCCAAGAGCTGATTTACAGCTTTGTTTGTATCTTATGGGAATGTAAGAGAGGGGTCAAATATTATTCCATGGTACCTTTGTTCAGTAATCTGTAGTAAGTGGTTTCCATTGTTGTCAAAAAATGTGTATTGGCGGTATGTTTTGCAGGGTTTTTTTGTTTGTTTTGTTTTGTAGTGGCAAACAACATGACCCTGGATTTTGAGATATCATTCGGGACTATGTTTTATTATGTCCAGTTTCAAAGTTTTGTGAAACTACCTTGGGTCTTTTGCTGTAGGTCGATGTGATATTGGCTAGAATCCTGTAGCATAATGATGGAGATATAGGTGAAGTCATTTGTGAAGAGAGAAAAACAAGGGGCCTGGAACTGAACCTTATGAAACTCAAAACTGAATGGTAGTAGTAACTGAGAAGGTATTGCTGGAATTGACATAAAAGGCTCTGTATGGTAAATAGCTTTCAACCCTTAAAAGTACACAGGGACAGACGTTCCACTTTCTGAGCTTTTTAGAAGCAGATTGTGTTTCATAGTTTCAAAGGCACTGGTCCTGTCAATGAAAACACCTCTTGTTTAGAAGGAGTTGTTTATATTATTGTAGATAGTGCCTGCAGTTATATAAAGGGCTTTATTAATGCTGAAAGCATTGTGGAAACCATGCAGGCATCGTAAAGAGGGTCATATCTGTTCATATTTGAAACTCAAAAAAGAATAAACGAAAATAATAAACAGAAGGATGGCACGAATTATATAAGTCCCACAAAATTTATTGTTAGCGCTTTCGTACAACCAGTAACATGTACTTCTTCAGAGAAATAAATCCCAAAACAACCCTCTTTAAATACTCAGGTTAATTGTTGAATTAAAGCTCAATTAACTCTTAAAGTTGCATACCTTTGATGTACAAAGCATAAAGCATAAAACATATGTAAGACGTGTAACCCAAGACCATCAAGAATAAACACTGCAATTTCATTCATTTTAAGCACAACACAGAAAAGCAATGCAATTTCATTCATTTCAAACCCAACATAAAAATAAAAATGAAAAAATATAAATATAAAATATATAGGAATACAGTTCCAACTATGGGAAAAAACTAGCGAGTGTATAGACAAAGGTCTACGAACATCAATACAATATTAATAAGAAAAATTGTAATAACCCCTTAGCGTGTCATGTGAATGAATATCCTACACATAGTTTTGTGTTTACTATTATTGAGCAAGTTAAAAGGAATATCAGAAGTGGCCCTTGGGAACTGAAACTTGAAGAACATGAACTTTTATGGCAGTTACGCACTAGTGCTCACATATTCCCAGGACTTAATGAATTTTGTTCTATGAAATGCCTACTCAAATTAAAGGCTTTAGATGGATGACTGTTATGTACTATTTATATATACATATATATTTTATACATAATATTATATTGACTATTATTTTTATTGCTGGATATTTAACTGTATTCATTTATATGTACATAGTTGGAACTGCATTCCTATATATTTATATTTTTTCATTTTTATTTTTATGTTGGGTTTGAAATGAATGAAATCTCATTGCTTTTCTATGTTGTGCTTAAAATGAATGAAATTGTATTGTTTATTCTTGATGGTCTTGGGTTACATGTCTTACATATGTTTTATGCTTTATGCTTTGTACATCAAAGGTATGCAACTTTAAGAGTTAATTGAGCTTTAATTCAACAATTAACCTGAGTATTTAAAGAGGGGTGTTTTGGGATTTATTTGTCTGAGGAAGTACATGTTACTGGTTGTACAAAATTGCTAACAATACATTTTGTGGGACTTGTATTATTCTTACCATCCTTCTGTTTATATCTGCTCATGTTGTTAAATGTCTGTATAAAATCTCTCTAATATTTTTGCTAGGGGCCATAGGTTTGGAATGGGTTTGTACATTCCTTTCCGTGACTGGTCTTTGGTACAGTCATTATTACTGTGTGCTTAAATGTGTCAGGGAAAGTGCCAGTAGAGAGTGATAGGTTGCAAATATGGCTAAGCAGAGTGACAGTGAGGAAATACAGTAGGGGTGCTGGTTAGGGGTGAATGTTGTAGATCTAGTCAGTAATACCTGAGGGCAATAGTTATGTCATCTACTGTTACTTGCCTAAAGTAAAAGGCTGCACTATATTGACTGTGAGTATAAATATCTGTGCTCTTCCAGGTAAGGATGGTAGATGAGTTTCTTGGCAGAGGAGGGAATTTGTTGGACATTTCCTGCATGTAGCTAATTAAATTAAACATTTTGATATTTCTAGGATGCATAAATAGACAAAAAAAATAGGGGAACATGAAGACCGCTGTTTTGAAGAAAAAAAAAGATTATGTGTATTGACTTATAAAAGCTAAATAAATTAAAAGAGAGTAAACATTGCTTACAAATGAAGTTGTCTCAACAATTCTAAATTATAAGTTCTGACCTTTTTATCAATAATACCTACTAATACAAGAAACAATATATCATATCAAATAGAAAACTACCATGATTATTTTAGTAAACTCTAATCTATTTTTATTTACCAGTGTTGTACCCAAGAGCATTGCTATATGATGCCAGCTTCTAAGTCTCCAATTCCAGCCAGCCTTCTTTCTGTGTAATGGTAAGCCATGACATTTTGGATAGAGACCAGTAAGAACCATGAAGTATCTTCTGGTGAATAATATTCTCAGGTAAACAATAGACTTTATACATTGGCATCACAACCTTATAAAATCCTCAAAGTCTATTTGCCGAGTTCTTATTTCCAAGCTGTTGTAGAACAGAGTGTGTGTTGTGAAGCATTTCAACATGAGGGCACATGCGTATAAGTAGAGAGCATGTGCAGGCAGCAGTGCCATTTTGAATGAACAGCCAGAGTGCTAACATGTATGAGTGCAGTAGTCAGTCTGTTTATAAGTTTATTTAGGTTTAAGTTACTAAGCCTCAATCCCGATGTGTTTGTATGTAATAAAGCTGCCTGAAGCAAACCCCTGACTGTTCATCTGTTTTATCTTGACCGGATGAGCGACATGGTGTCAGAATGGGATCAATATTGAAGCATCGTGAAGCCATGAGGTGCTGAGTTAATGGTGGAGATACATTGAGCAGGTTGGGAGATCCAGTGCTCAAATGATTGAAAAAAGGTCAAACAAATTTCAGGTAATTAAAACTCATATAGATGATTTATTTTGTATAGAAATGATATGAAGCATTTGCAAAGCACAAAATGCATTATTAATCAAACAAAAAGCACAAAACACATTATTAAACAAAATGTTCAAAACCATGCTATCTGATAAAATTATTCAAAATATTTATCAGAGTATTCAGTATTAATTCTGATTTGCATAACAAGCATGCTAAAAGTAAAACGAGCACAAGAAAAGTACTATGAGCATGATAGAAGTCAAACGAGCATAACAAGTAGAATAAAAGGGCAAAACTCACATGAAAAGCAAAGTGACTTTATTTTTTTAGTAAATGACCATGTTTTTTGATATGAGCTACTATTTTGCATTGACTAAAGCTGTTAAAAGTATAACTAGAGTTGTTCAAAGTATCTCAGAGTGTGCAAAGTGTTTGCAGTGTGTGTTTTATTAGAGTGCAATTATTTCAAAGAGTTTACTGTATGCAAAGTACAGTTATTTCGCAAAGTGCAGTCACAATACAATCATTTTGAGAAGTCTCTTCTTCTGTGTTCAGTTCATTTGCAAAATGCAGGCATTTAAAAGTGTGTCTTACACTGTGCAAAGTTATTTCACAAAGTACAGTCATTTCAAGAAGTTCCTTGTGCTGTGTACAGTTCATTTGCAAAGTACAGTCATTTTGAAGTGTTTTTACACTGATTAGAGTAGTTTCACAAAGTACAGTGATTTCAAAGTGTTCTTGTACTATGGAGACTTATTTCACAAAGTGCAGTTATTTCAAAGAGTTTATTGTGCTATTGAGCATAATTACAAGTTTTTGGCATACATTTCTGATGTATATGTGTGTATGTTTGTACATAATCCTAGGGTCTTTATTAGTGGGTGTTGGCATGGCAGAGGCATTTCGTATATCCAGTCCTCTTGTATTTGATCATAATACTGCAGAGCAGGAAATTGGAAAGTATTTAAGGAGGGATACAATACTTTCATAGAAGCAGCTATTTCTGATAAAGTTGCATGTACAAGGGCATTTATTCTACTTAATCTAGTGGGGTCAGAAGCCATTGAAAGAGAGCATTAATTTGTATATGCACCAGCAGTATATGCAGGAGAAGGGGAAAACTGTCATATTGTTGTTGCTGAATTAAGAGAGGACGCTGATTGCTTGAAACTTGAATTTAGAGAACTGTGTACCCCCCAGACAAATGTTACATTGGAGAGGCACATATTTTATACAAGAGACCAAAAGTCAGGAGAAACCTTTGCAGCTTATATTACTGACTAGAAAAATAAGGCTAAAACATGCAGATTTGATGATTTGAAAGACAAGTTGATAAAGGTCAGGCTTGTGTGTGGTGTTAATAATGTTGCAGTGAGAAAGATTTTACTTCATAACAGTGATTTATTGTTGAGCAAAGCCATAGAGATTTGACGAATACACAAGCTTACAGAAAGGCGCACAAATATGCTTGCAAATGATAAGATCATGGTTTCAGCAGCCTCTAGAGCAAATGGAGACAGCATGGATCATGTGGCTAACAGAAACAGGCTCAAGCACATGGCAGATGCAGCCCCTGAGGGATTTCCAGGGAGAGCCTTTCCAGCATGTTCTAAGACTAGTTCAGTAAAACAGACATGCTCATTGCAGCACAAGGGTGAGTCAGCAAAACCCAAGTCAAGTCTCATTGTTAAAAGTTATAATTGTGGTGCCAGTCATGAGTGCAAAAGAGAAAAGTGCTTAATTTTTTGGTCAGCAATGCCAAAAGTGTAAAAAATGGAACCACTTTCAAATGCTTTGTAAATCAAGCAAGCCTCATTCATTTATTAAGAAAGGTCACTCAAAAAAGCAAGTTGATGATATAGAAAGCTGCAATTCTACTTTCTATGTAGATGGTGTATCAGTGGTTGGTGAAAAGGTTAATGCAGTAGACTTTTTGGCAAAAAACAAAGTGTTTTGTAATGTCCTGATTAATGGTAAATCCATGGAGCTCAAAGTGGACATTGGTTCAAAGTGCAATGTTATGTCAGCAGAAACACTTGCTAGAGTAAGAGCTGGTGAGCAACTTAATTTAGCCAATTGTGTGAAGCATGTTGCTTATGGAGGTGAAGAGATTCAGACCGAAGGCTCAGTAGTGCTTTCATGTTATTCAACTGGGAGCAATTACAGCTTGCAATTTTATGTAGTTAAAAGACCTGTACATTCATTATTAGGTCTTAGAGACAATTTAAAAATAAAACTGCTTTTTTACCAAGGAAGTCGATCATGTAAGCAGATGTCCTAGTTCCACTTTCATTGATGCTATTTTCACAGAGTATACTGATATTTTCGAAGACAAGCTAGGTAAACGTCCAGCTGTGTACTCCATGAAATTAGACCCAGAGGTCAATCTAGTGGTCAGACCAGTGAGAAGAGTTCCGATAGCTATGCAGAACAGAGTCAAAGTCCAATTAGATAAAATGGTGCAGCAAGGTGGGATTTTTCTAGAACCAACTGAATGGGTGCCTTCCATGGTAGTTGCTCATAAGAAAAATTCACATTAAATCCGAATATGTATTGACCCAACAGACTTAAACAAAGCTTTAAAGAGACACCACCATCCTATGCATAGAGTCAAGGAAGTTGCTACTCTCATGCCAAATGCCACTGTTTTTCCTGTCTTAGAAGCAAAGAGTTAATTTTGGCAAGTAATGCCTGATCACATATCTTCACTACTGACTGCATTCACTATGCCATTTGGTAGCTACAGATTTCTAAGAATGCCTTTTGGAATAAATTCTGCAGTAAATTTTTCAGCATGCAGTGCAGCAATTTTTTTTAGGCTATCCGTATGCTATAATAGTAGATGATTTACTATTTGAAGGTAATGGTGAAGCAGAGCAGGACGGAAATCCCAGGAAAGTTCTGGATAGAGCATGTGAAGTGAATCTAAAGCTCGATACTCTAAAATGTAAATTCATGCTACCAGAAGTTACTTATGTTAGCCATTTATTTACCAGTTCAGGCTTATGACCAGATCCTTCCAAACAGCCATTCTTGAGATGCCCGCTCCAGACAATGTCCAAGCCTTACAGCAATTTCTTGGTATGGTTAACTATTTGGGCAAGTTTATACGAGACTTCAGTGAATTATCCGTGCCCTTAAGAGAGCTGACATGCAAAAATGTTACCTTGTCATGGTTGGAATAACACCAGAGAGCATTTGATGACCTGAAAGAGAAAACTGCCAGTCCACCAACGTGAAGATACTATGATGTCCACAAACCAGTAATTCTTTCCTGTGATGCTTCAAAATCTGGTATTCATGCAGTTATTCTATAAGAGGGGAGACATGTATCCTATGCATCTAGAACTCTTACCCAAACTGAGATGGAGTATGCTCAGATGGAGAAGGAACTTTTTGCAAATGTGTTCACATGTTCAAAGTTCCATGATTATATTTATGGTCAAGCTATCCAGATTCGAACTGATCATCAACCTCTAGTCACTATTTTAAAGAATCCTGTGCATACAGTTCCAGCAAGACTACAAAGAATTCTGCTCAGATTACAAAGTACAACTTCAAAATAGTCTATACAAAAGACAAACTTATTTATCTGGCTGATACCTTATCCAGCTCACCCAAAAATACCACAGAAAAGCTTGAGGCAGAGGATTTTGACTTCTATCTATGGAAGTGCATAATTTGTCTAGCACAAGACTTGATGAGCTAAGCGATTCTACAAACATTGATACAATTTTACAAACACTTAACCACTTCATCAATGTTGGATGGAGTTCAAAGCATGACAATACCGATGTTTTCTTGAATTTGCTTAATCTCAGAAATATACCCTGTGAAAATTTACTTGCCTAACCTGCTTTGAGACTTCTGTCTAGGCAAACTAGAACAACCTTATCTGTCAGTTTCAGTTTGTTGGGGCCTAATACTTAAAACACCAGAGCAATCAAAGCCCAACTATACAACAAGCATTCATTCCATAAGTCCAACTATGATAAAATGAGCAGATTTCTTCATCCATTGAAAGAAGGAAAGATAGTGAGGATCCAAACAGCGAAAGGTTTTGATCGAATTGGTCAAGTGAGAGGTGTATGTGCTAAGCCAAGATCTTACTTAGTAGAATCTGAGGGTATAGAATACAAAAGAAGTTGCAGGCATCTTCTTCCGGTGTCTGAATCAATACCACAGCATCATACTCGTGATAGAGGTTCTAGATCTCAGAGCAATCCAGACGATGTTCCTGTTGAAGCACATGTCTCAGTACCTATTCCCATTCCTGATGATGTCCCAGATGTCCGTGAAGTTGAACATTCATTAAAGACAATCTCTGTTGCTAAACCCAGTCCTAATTCTTATGTCACATATTTCCAGACCTAGTGTAAAATACACAGAAACCTGGACATGATTGTTTCACTTGTAATTAGTTCTGTATAACTGCATGCCAAAGGATTATTTCTGTACATTTTAATGCCAATGATTATTGTCATTATTACTGTGTGTTACTTATTTCTCAGAGAGAAAGGATGTAGATCAGAGTGTGTGTTTTGACTTTAAGAAGCATTTCAAAGTGACGGCACATGCAAATAGATAGAGAGCACATGTAGGCAGCAGTGCCATTTTGAGTGAACAGCCAGATTGTTAACATATATGAGTGCAGTAGTCAGTCTGTTTATAAGTTTATTTAAGTTTGAGTTACTAAGCCTTAATCCTGATGTGTTTGTATTTGATAAAGCAACTTGAACTGAACCCACAACTGGTCATCTGTTTTATCATGTTGAGACAAACGACAGCTGTTACCAATGGGAAGATGGTCATTGTGAAGATTGGGGAAAGATGGCCAAAGGCTGCCTAGTCAAATAGAATTTGATACATAATTCTGTCATTTGTACAAATAAATGTAAAATACAGGCTTGTATTTTTAAACTGTAAAATGGGAACTTCAGGATTGTTGCAACATTGTCATCTCCTGTAAGGTAAACCAAGCCAAGCATTTCAAATGTTCTTTGAAGTTACAATTATTTAAAAAAAATGGAGCCGAAGCATCTGGCTGAATAAATTCTTTCTATTGTCTTAACTTAAGGAATAATTGTCAGAGTGAAATGTCTTTTATTTTGTAGTTTCCTGAGCAGGTGTTAGCTTGCTAAATAATGCAGTTTGTTTGCCTGGGAACTCCAGACTAAGTGTCAAGATGATGTAATGTGAATACTGGGAAAACCTAAGTGTCAAAATGATGTAATTTGTGAGGGTCTTAGCAGAGCTGTTTGTTACTGTTTTAAAAAACTATTGTTCAGTGAGAGACTAAAAGCATTTGTCTTGGACCATCAACCCCAGTACTGCTTATGCTCTTTATATATGTAAGTAACATTATAGCACTGTGTTTTCTCTTAAGAATAGTTAAAGATTAGAAAGTTAGATTGTGTTTTTATTTGACATCAGACTTGTCCTACTGTATTGTTTTAAATTTCTGTGTGATCTCTGAACTCTTAGATATCTCTGTGGTGTAGTAGCATTGTCTTGTGTTTTAATTATTTATTATTAAATATTTTAAAAACCTTTACCTGTGGCTGGTTTGTGTAGAGAAGTAGATTTTAGAGTGCACTTCATATTTATAGAGGTTATTGTAATAGGCCACTCTAATAAGCCTTAGACTGGATAGTCTCATTACCAATTGGATAATAATATTGCACATTAATAATTGGATGCCCTTTTAAGGGCCTTTGGGTGGCTGATAATATAAGCTGGTGTTGGCAGAAATTACTATTGTATAGTCTGGGTAAAGGGGCACAGCTAGAGAATTTGTGTCAGCCTTTCCCAGGAGTGTCTGTGAAGTTGTATAAATACTTATCTCAAAGTGTGGGTGTGTGTCAGCTACCTGGGCAGGGACACGAAGCACTGGTTGGACAGAGAGGGTACTAGAGGTTAGCTTGCCAGCTAGGCTGAGATCTGGACCCTATAGCTGTGTCAGTGGGGAGTTTTATTGGGGACCTGGAGAGCAAGTGAGCAACCAGCTTCAGACTGACTGTGATCTCTGTGTGCACTTAAGGGAAATTGTACTTTACTGTGTGTATTAGTTATCCTTTCCTCTTCTAAGAGACGACCTTCCTGGTGATAGTGGTGAGGATTGAGGCTCCTTGATTGTTGGGCCAGGGCACGGTTGTCACAGTCATAACAAAGAAATGTTATCATATTCATCAGTCTTCCTACTGCTTTATTTTTCCAACTGCATCTAGAAAAAGCTAATGGATGTATTGTATTTTCATAGCTGTTAATAACACTAAAATTTTAGTTCATGAAAAATGGAAGTGACATCGACTCACTACAATCAAAGATATTGGAATCTGGTAAACATAAGGCCTTAAAAGATATTGTACTACCCATCATAACATTAAACAAGATTGGTAAGCAACATGATAAAGACATTTTTTTTCTAAGGGAAAGAGAAATATCAAATGATGCCTGCTTTTTTCTAAGGAGATGTTGTTGTTGTGTCTTTCGGCTTTTCCTGGTTAGGGGTCGCCACAGCGGAACTCCGGTCTGCTAATGATTGGCAGTAGATTTTTACATGCCGAGTTGCCAGCTCTGATGCACAACCTTCAATGAAGGTACACCCATTCACGCATGTCTCCACACAGAAGACACTTTAGCTGAGAATCGAACAGAACATCTTACTGTGAGGCGACAACGCTACCGCAGTTCATAAATACAAGATTTTCTGTTACCCTGACATTAAGAGTTTGTATAGTGTATGTTGTAAAATAATTCATACCAGTGAATATGACTGCCATGATCTCAGTCATATACATTTATCCATAACTGACAAAAGGAAGACAGTGCGGGTTAATCATCTAAAATACTGCTTTATTTAAGATGACAACAATGCCAGCCAGGGCATCTGGTGGCTTCTCCCTCAACAAATAATTTCCTCTATGAATCCCAAGTACAGGTCTCAAACTAATATGATTTTCCAGAACATCCCTTATTTGCCATATATTGTTGCCTTGTTTCTTATAACATTTCTGATAAATCACTAAAGATTACATTCAGTGAATGATATGACTTTAGCATTATACATATTCTTCAGAAAAGGAATGCTGATGTAAATCATATTGTTCTACTAAAATTCTAACTGAATTTTAATTATTTTTGTAAAAATATCCCTGATTTTGACTCTTTGTCCCTGTATTTTTTTTGTCATGGATTATTGAGCAAAGTAATTGAGACCTGTGAATACCCGATCCATAAACTAGAGGATAAAAATAATTTTAACCTCAAAAGGGGGGAGTATCTAAAGTTTAAGAAAAAAGCATATGCCCTGCAAATGAAAGAGTAGTATTATACCAATTGTCTGTTAAGTTTCCATTCTAGTCAGTATATAAGTTGTTTGATTGTGAATAGAGATATATAGGCAGGCTATATTATAATGTCAACCAGATAGGTTCTGATATCATGTATGGCTAATAAACTTAAAAATTAATCATCATTAGCAACATTATCTTTGTTTTATTGCAATTTATTTTAAATCCTATTGTGGAACATATAGCTTTAAATAACTAAAAAGTACTGTAATGAATATTCTAACTGATGTGACTGGTAATGACAGAGCATCATTGGAAACCACAGATTTCAGGTTATAGTCTTTTAATTGTATTGATCAAATAGGCTGGATTCAGGAGAAAATAACTTATGCAGCCACACAAAAGCAAAATACCACAGTGGAAATAGTGCAAAGCAGCCTGAATCTGATTAACAGTCCAGTGCAAGTGACATTACATTACACAGTCAAACTATTTAAGAAATTTGCTGAAGAAAACCCCAGTGGGTGTGTGATAAATGGTACTGCATGGCATAAGTCACTTGGATAATTAACATATTATTATGTTTGTTCATAGGTTCATACTTTAATACGTTTTACTAGGATAATGGCCAACAGAGACTTTACCTTGCTTTGTAAACCAACACCAGTTTTTTTTCTCAAGTTCCTTGGATGCCTATAAAGTGGGGTATGTTAGTATGGAGGTCGCAAAGGGTTATGTTTGGGGGGCATATTAGTTGGGGATTAATTTACCTACTGTTGACCTATGTCCATCAGAGACCTAAGGGTTAGACCGGGAGTGACTTTGCTATTTCCCATCCAATACTCAAAGTTTCATTAGAATAGGCCAGGAATGGAACTCTGCTTCACATAGATGGAGAGCTTATTCCATAGTGCAGGAATCCTTTGAGACACATATTGGTCCCTCCAGCATGTTCCATTTATGTCACAGGCAAAGTTCAGGTCTGATCTGCTTTTGCAGATGTACAACAGATCCATCAGAGCTGGATCTGAAGATGACATATATGCCAGGCATAGATCATCTCTCAGTAACTTGGAGGAGACTGAGTTCAGAGATAGGGCCTTAAGATGTTCTGTGTAGGGAAGGGTACTCATACCCTGGATTCTTCTGGTGAGGAATCTTTGAGGGTGTTCCAGCTGTTGTGAGTGCCTGGTTAGGTACAAGCTGTGACACCCCTGACCTGGCCCAGTAATCAAGGGGCCTCAATCCTCTCCACCAGCACCAGTGAGGGATGTACACATTGGGATGATGACAAGTACATACACAGTAAAGTACAATTTCTCTTAAGAGCACACAGAGATCACAGTCAGACTGGGGGATGGTTTCTCTCTCTTTCTCCAGATCCCCAATAAGACTCCCCACTGGCACAGCTATAGGATTGAGAGCCAAGCTGAGTGGCCAAGCCAAAACCTCCAGCAACCTCTCTGTCCAACAAGTGCTTCATGTCCCTACCTAAGTAACTGACATACACACACTTTGAGATTTGATTTATACACAAAAACAAAAACACACCTGGGAAAGGCTGGCACAGGTTTACTAGCTATGCCCTCTTCTGCCCAGACTATAATGTAGTACCATCTGCCACAAGACACTACTTATCAACTACTTTTAATGCTCTTACCAAAGGGGGCCCAACCTTACTGTGTAACGTTACTATGATACAAATAGTAAGTGTGACTAAGACTTTCAAGGCTATTTAGGAGTGGCCTGTACATTGTCACCAAATAAATATGCAAGTACTCTAAGAGCTTAAGTATCTCTAAACAAACCAGCCACAATTAAAAGGTTTAAATATATTTAATAATAAATAATAAAAGAAAAGACAATACTCAAACAACAGAGGACAGAATCACAGGAAATATTTTAAAACAACATTGCAGGACATTCTCAAATAAATACAGAAAACATCTAAACTAATCTTTACTATATTCCTATCTATATCTAAAGGATACTATGCTCTAAATAACTTACTTACAGAGTAAGGCAAATGTAGTGCTGATGATAAGTGGATATTGTCAGATCCGAAGATAAATATAAAGTGCACCGACTTTCTCAGAGAGAGTTCTTAAATTAATAATTAACATTACTGCTAGGTTAGCTCGGATGACATCATTCTTTATCACCAGACTTCAGTTCCCAGGCTAAACAGACTAACATCTCTGTGGTAAAAATACTTATCTCTAAGAAGTGCAGCTGCTAGGAAGTCAAAGAGCAAGAAAACACTTTGCAATTTAAACCTAGTAATTATTTCTGTTTCAAGACAATAGAAAGAAACTTCTAGCTCTAAATATCTTGTCTCCTTACCGCATTAACTAACTTTTATAGCACATCGTAAAACACTTTTAATTTCAACTTATTTTCTTGAAGTTTTGCAAGTTAACTCTGTATGTTTAATTCAAAATTCTAGCTATTTTAGACTACCACGCTCCAACAAGTACAATTAGAGGTAGGATTAAACCAGCCCCATGGCTCTTAAAAACCTCCAAACAAAAATATCCTCCTTAGAAACAAACTGTAGGCTAGCTGGCATTCTACTAAAAACCCTGTAGATTAAATAAAGTTTAGACAGCTTAGAAATGAAACAAAAAAAGCCATATTGTTAGACAAATGAAATTTTTATTTTGAGCTCCAACAAACCCACCAAAATAAACGACAAAAATTCTGGTCAGGCATCAATAAACTCTTACACCCAGGTCGTTCAGTGACACCCATCCCTTTAGGGTCTGATCACAATAATCCCAAGCAAATAGTCAATACCTTTAACACTTTTCTTACAGGGAACATTCAATCACTTGCCAATCAGCTATCCCCTGACACATCCTCATCAACCACCTCCATCACTAATGCACCCCCATCATTTAACTTTCAACCTGTTCCTACATCCCTTGTCTGTACCCTTATACAAAAACATAAACTTACCACCCACTCTGCAGACCTACTACCATCAGAATACCTGCAAAAAGCTGCAAAAGCCATAGCTTAACCAATTTCCATCCTGATTAATAGAACTATTACTGAAGGAACTATCCCAGTAATATGGAAAATTTCACACATTATCCGCTTGCATAAGGGTGGTAACTCCAACAAATTATCAAACTATAGACCTATAGCCATATTATGTCCACTGGCAAAGATCATGGAGAAATACCTTCATAAACAGCTGTTAAACCACCTAATAGAAAACAACTTAATAGCCAACTGCCAACATGGTTTTAGACCATTTCATAGCACCACCTCTGCTCTCTTATCTTTCTCTGACTGTATTAATAAGAATAGCAACAATGACAGTTTATCCTCAGCTCTCTTCATTGATCTTTCAAAAGCCTTCAATATGGTTAACCACCACTTATAAACATACTCAAAAACCTGTCTCTAGACACACTGGTTATTCAATGATTCCAATCAAACATAGACAATAGACAGCAGGCTGTCCTATGGAAGAACAACTTATCCTCCTACCTCCCAATTGCCCTTGGTGTCCCTCAAGGCTCCATATTAGGCCCTCTCCTATGCTCTATTTTTATAAATGACCTATATTCAGTTATACCTCAAGCTACTTGTATCAAATATGCAGATGTTTCCATGTTAATATGCTCTGCCATCGCACCATCTGACCTACAGTCCCTAACCTAAAACGTGTTTAACACAGTCAAGAAATGGCTTCTACATCGATGCCTCATCCTGAATCCCAAAAAAAACAAAACTGCTATTATTTACTCCCACCCGTAGGGCCTCCCCATTTAATTTTACTGTGGCATCAAGCAATGGTACTATTATATCTCCTGATTCTACTACTAAACTTCTTGAGGTTCTAATTGACAACAACGTCACCTTTGATTCCCATATTAACAGTACTATAAAAACAGCCAACAAAAAATTAGGATCCCTATACAGGATTAAACCCTTTTTGACTCCAATAGCCAGGACCACCATCGCCCATACCCACTTAATCTCTACCCTTCTCTATGCCTCGCCTATATATACAAAACTATGTAAAAACAACCTCAACAAGCTAGCAATCTCCTACAATAATATTGTCAGATATGCAACCGGGTCTACCTTAAGAGCCCATCACTGTGATAATCTTAAGCAACTAGGATGGCTAGCATTGCCAAATATAATACTATTTAATCAATTAACAGTTGCCCACAAGATCCTGTACCAACTTAATAACACACCAATACTTACTAACCTAATCACCCCCTATAACAACCTCAAAACCCTACGCTCATCAAAAAAACTACTTGTACAAATAGGTAAAGCTAACAATTTGGCTGGTGACTCCTTGCTCGCTAATACTGTGGGCAAAATCTGGAACTCACTCCTAAGACCTAACCACCCTTACCTCTACAACACTATTTAAAAGCAATTTGAAGCCATACCTTAAATCACAGTGGCTATGCCCTTGTTCTAACCCTGAGTAACTACCTAAATTTTCTCGGGGTACTAATCACCATACCTGTATAAACTAGTTCCTTTTATGTTAACTACTAAGAGAGTGTATAAGCTAGCTACTTTTTCTGTTAACTATAAACAGAATATTCTCTTATATTTAAAATTTTATTAGCTAAATATTTGAATGGCTAACCATAGCTGAAATGTACCATGATTCTGTTTACAGAAAGGCAGCAAAATGTAATGAATAGGATAATTATCAGTACATTTAGCTGCATTTGTAAATGTCACATAATATAAATGATAGTGTGTTTTTTTGTTGGAGCTTATCTCTCCAGGCCTCTACTGAAAATGCACATATATCCAGTTGGACTAGCCCGGTCAACAAATGTAAAATAAAATAAAATAAATAAAAAAACATGTTCCAGCTTCTACTATTAAAACATACATTTGCACAGGTATATAGTTTATATACATTTCTGTTCTTTTCCAGTAGGGTACACTGTAGTTACATTCTTGAAGCTCAGTACATAACATACAGTTCTGTATAAATCATAGCAATATTCACAAATAACATATAATTATTTACAAAATTCCAGGTAGATGAACTGGAAGCATTTCCCTGGTGTCAGACAAGCGAAATGGGGCATTCCACTCAATGATGTGTCTGATAAGGGCTGAATAGAGTGGTGCTATAACTTCCTTGGACCTGGATGCCATACCCTTCCTTATGAGTTTGGTGAAATAAACTGATTATCTTATTGCCTTGGCTATGTGTTGATCAAAGACCAGGTTACTGTCTACACATGTTCCCAAAACCCTAACTATTGGGTCAATGGAATAATTAGCTTGGGTGGACAATTTTCCAAAGGCCACTAAAATGCATTTCTTCTTAAAGAGTTTTTGAGTGTGGTGAGAAGAGCACTTGTGGCTAATATCAAAGACTGAGACAATACTAATGTTATGAACTCTAATCATTTCTTAACTTGAGGAATGTTGTCCATTTTTGTCATGGAATTAAAAATGCAAAAGACTTAGCGAAATTAAATTAAGCAGACAGACCAGAGCACCACATATGAATGGCAGGGATACAACTGTAGACATTATACTGCAGGAGAGCAAACAATCAGGTAAAAAGTAAACAATGACAAAAGGGATTGGTGATGGAACACCCACTGTCAAAGCAGTCACCATTGTCATGGTGCTGGTGGAATTCCTCGAATTATGAATGCTGGTAGAACAGATCATCCTACAATGACAAGGTATGTGTTACATGAAACATATCAAACCTGTATGCAGTTGTAAAACTAAGTTGCAGGCCTTCAAAATGGACAAAAAAGCACTTATTTAACAAAAGCCCAGTTATAACATCAACAGTATACATATATTCCTATGCATGGACAGTCTTGATGTCCACTTCTGGGAAAATAGATTTTTCTCCTCCAGTTCACCAAGAGCTGAAAAACAAACAAATGACACAAAAGATATCCATTTCTCAGATGTCCTGCAGGTGATTGCAGAGCATTTATGCATGAATAATCACATGTGTCCACCTGTCAGTACTATTTACTAAAGAATGTTGATTCTTTGGCCTTAATCTCTTCTTCCCATTAGTTAAGAAGGTTATGGTGGCTCTCCATCAAATCATGATATCAATGCTGGCAATGCTAAACAAAGAAGTGGTAGTCATAGCATCACTCACTGTCCTGGTAAGGCAGTGCCAGTTATCTACTTTGCACTTGGGAAGCTCACTGGTGTCCCCCAGGAGGTGTTACTTGTAGTATCCATGCAGAAAGCGTCAAAAGATGTTGATGTCCTTTCTGCACTGTGTGGGATCACTTCAACACTCATTGCATCCAGACGCCATGTTCAATCACAGGATGGAGTCTAGAGGAAAATAGTAACAGATTTCTCTCAGTGCAGATTAAGGATGTCACATGATGTGTATTGATGGGTAGTAGGGTAGCTCAGGAGAGCCCTATGCCACAATGTATTATGGGCATGATGGCAATGGGGCTGATTAATATACCAGAGGCCCAGTAAGGCTCATGAGCATGACCTTACAGGTACATTACACTTCACTGCCATTTATTCATATGCATGGACAGCTACAAGTCAAATCTCCTCAAAGATTCCAGCCAGGTTTACCTTAGCTGCTCAACTCAGTTAATTCCACCCAATCCTGCCCAAACCTCATCAAACCTAGCTGCAACATAGCCTGCAGTTTCAGTACTATTTCATTAATTCTGTGTTTCCCGTTTTTCTAACTAACCTACGCTCATTCCTCCCCATTCTCCTCTTACAGGCACAAATTCTAACCCTCTCTACATCCAACCTATTTCTACTTCAAAAAATCATACATATCTGGCTAAGCTGTGGTCAACAACACTTACTCTAAATAATTTACCTACAGAATACCATGACTTGTAGTGAAAGTTATTGCATACCACTACCCATTCTCTTCAACAGGTCCATTTGTGAGTCATATGTTTCTAACAAATAATCTTGTATCATTCAACTTCATAAGAGTGGAACCACTAATGAGCTTACAACTTCAAACTCATAGCCATTCTATCTCCACTATATAGAATCCCATAAA
This sequence comes from Protopterus annectens, assembly GCF_019279795.1. Lineage (NCBI taxonomy): Eukaryota > Metazoa > Chordata > Ceratodontiformes > Protopteridae > Protopterus > Protopterus annectens. The sequence goes on along the minus strand of NC_056743.1, from coordinate 563,378,180 downwards.
AAGTAAACCTCAGCTTTGGCCGGCTAAGATCTAGCTGTATTCAACTGGACGTATAAGAGAATTAAAGTACCTTTTATCTGCACTTTTTTGAAATAATACAGTATTCAAATTGACTTAATTGTGTTACATGAATATTAACTCAAGTGGAAATTTTGACTCTGTTCTTCAATTAGTGATTGCTTGAATATTATTGTCTGTTAGTAATTGCAGGTGTGGGGGTAGCCACATTCTTTGATTTCTGTCACTGCCTATTTAAGTAGTACAGTTTGAAATATTTTCTGCTTAAAAACCTCAGCTTTGGCCAGCTAAGATCTAGCTGTATTCAACTGGACATATAAGAGAATTTAAGTACCTTTTATCTGCACTTTTTTCAAATAATACAGCATTTAAATTGATTTAATTGTGTTGCATGAATATTAACTCAAGTGGAAGTTTTGACTATGTTCTTCAGTTAGTTTACCACCCACCATCCCTGTTTTTGTTTTGGTGTTAATCTTAATGGCTTTGAAACTGCCCGCCCCTCTTGTAAATTTGTGTTTGGATACGCCTTCTGGGCCCATCTCATTTGCTCACTCAACTGAGTGCAGTGACATCATATTCTGATTTCAGGCACTCCTACTGTGTACAAAGAGAGCATCTGGGAAAGAGAACAAAAAAAATTTAAGCTTGTTTCCTGCCTTTCCTGTTAAGTGGTCTAGACTGTTTGTAGGCTTCTGAGCCCCCAAGCCTTTCTGTGTTGGGGCGAAGCCTTCTAGCTTAGTTTTGTTTCTTATAACTAGCCAGTTTTCTAGTTTCAGCACTCAAATCTGTTTCTTTGAACTCAGCACTTGTTCAGAACTCATTGTAAGCACTACATAAGCTGCAAATTACTACAGCACTCAACTTTCCTCACTTGTCTAGAGGAAAGCAGTTTTTAGTACTTAATAAATAAGCACCTATCCAGGCATGTCTAAAGGTCAGCTCCCAGTGATTTCTCCTGTCTACCTGATGAATCTGGGCATCTTGGGGCAATGAAGCAATTGCCTCATGTACACAGACAACCCTCTCCTCCTACCACCCAACACTACAACCTGTGAGAGATGCACTTATATAGCCAAACTGGAAGCAAAGCTCTCTTCACCCAAGACTGGACTAGACAGTCAAGAGGAGAAGGTAAACACTTGCACCACACCACACTCATCACATAGTCCCTCAAAACCTACACCACCAAAACACACACATAAAAACACAAAACACACACCTACATTTGCGGAGACTCTCAATAAAAACCTGCCCAAGCATCAGGGACATCCAAAGCATAAACGCAAGCAAACTCCACCCCCCAACACAACCCAAATGACACATAGTCCACAAACTCAGTGTTCCACTCAACCACAGCCCATAAGGCAACGTACCCAACACTCTAGTCATAGGTGACTCTATAGTCAGGCACACTGATGTTCCACTCACTAGACTAAACAAGGAGAAAGTTACTGTCAGCAGCCTGTCAGGTGCCAGGATCCACCACGTAATGCATGCACTCAGGCCACTCCACAATAAGGACAAATATGACACTGTTATTGTCCATGTTGGTGTGAATGACCTGAGAAGTACCTCCCTGGACTACATGAAAAGAGTCATGGAGGAGCTCTCCGATCTTGTATCCCAGGCAGGTATGACCCTAACCCTGAGTAGCATCCTGCCATCACCTAGAATTATACCACAGTACAAGGACAAAATGATTGACTTCAACAATTGGCTAAGCTTCTGGTGTCATTCTAAGGGGATCCAGTATTTGTCTGCCTGGTGCGACATGATCGACAGACCATGATGCTTTGCCAGAGATGGCCTGCACCTGTCGCCCTTAGGATTTTGGATACTGGCTAAGGTTCTTGCCACCCCTATAGTGCCTTTTTTAGGCAAGGTTCAAGTGACAAATTCACCACCGTAACAGATACAAGCAAGCAAAATCTGAGGGTAATGCTACTCAATACTAGAAGTTTAAACCTCAAAATGCACTCACTCGAGGCACTCCTTAAAATGGAGAACACTGACATCTGTGCAGTGACAGAGACCTGGTTCACAGCTCCAGAGAGCACCCCTGCATTACCAGGCTACAATTCATAACGCACCTTTCGGCCACCTAACCCAGAATGAAGCACTAAAGGCAGAGGTGTGTCCATATTCATTAAGGATATCCACACCTCCAGGCTAGTTGTACAGCATAATGCTTCCAAGATTATCCAAGTGCAACTAACTCTGGGCAAGACCACAATCCAAATTATAGCTTGCTACAGACCCCCCACCATGCCCCAGGATTCCCACTCCTCATTTCTTGATACACTGGAAAGTATTAGGGTACAACCCAACATCCTAATAATGGGTGATTTCAACTACCCCACCATTAACTGGGAAAACTACTCATGTGCCAACTCTTTTGCTCAATGTTTTCTAGAATTCATAAATTCCAACGCCTTGGATCAACTTATTCACATCCCCACCAGGGGCAGCAATATCCTAGACCTGGTCATTACCAACATGGGAAACCAGTGTTCCACACCAGAGGTCAATTCCTCATTGGTCAGATCTGACCACAAACTAATCAGCCTAGACATCCACATCCCACCCCCACCCCCAATTAGGGAAACCATCATAAAAAACTTCTCCAAAGCCAACTTCACACTTCTTAAGACAGAAGTGGCAAACTTCATGACACCCATGCAGATGGACAATAGAGGTATGACTGCTGAATCCTAGAAAAATGCACTTTATAAGCACTTACACGAGTGCATGGATCATGCTATCCCTGATAGAACCAAGATGTTATCTTCCAAAAAAAGGAAGCCAATCTGGTGGTCCTCTGCCATAAACAAACTCTACAACAGAAGAAAGAAACTGTTGCAAAAAAGAGTAAAATCCCATGACTGGAGGAACTCCCTGGACAACCTCAGTAAGAAGCTGAGATCCCTCATAAAATCATCCAAAGCTAGTTACGAAAACAAAATTGCCACTGACTCTAAAGAAAACCACAAAGCATTCTATAGCTATGTCAAGAATCTCAATGGGAACACTCAGATCTGCTCTGAGTTACAGCACAATGGCATTAAATATACAGAACTAGCTGATATTGCCAACATCCTAGCAGATAGGTTCAGTGCTAACTTTACCCCCCTCTCACCCCCTAGAGGGCCCATCTGGAAGAATGCAAAGTTCCTTTAATCACGGCTGCACAGGTAAAAAATACACTCTCCAAAGCCAAGGACACAGCACCCATGGGACCTGACAATATCCCAGGCTGCGTTCTACACGGACTACAGAATGAACTGGCACCCTACCCAAGTACCATGTTCAATCATAGCCTCACCTCAGGCTTTGTACCCAATGAATGGTGCACCGTGATGGTTATCCCACTCCACAAAGGGGGAGCCACAATGGACTCCAGGAACTACCGCCCCATTAGCCTGATGAGCCTGGTCTGCAAGGCCATGGAACATATCATTGTGGAACTCATAAACAAAGACATTGGTAATCTCCAAACTCTGGACCCTACCCAGTTTGGATTTGTAAAAGTCAGATCATGTCTCCTAAACCTGATTGACTTCTTTGAAGCAGTCACCAAAGCCATAGATGAGGGTAAAATGGTTCACACAGCTTATCTAGATATCGCCAAGGCTTTCGACACAATCCCCCACTCTGGAATTATAGATAAGCTCACTAAACTAGGTATAAATCCCTATGTCACAAGATGGGTTGCCAACTGGCTCATGGACAGAACCCACACTGTGAAAGTAGCGGATTCCAAATCCGACTTCAGACCAGTGACAAGTGGAGTACCACAGGGTTCAGTCCTGGGTCCTCTCCTGTTTGGTATCTACTTCTCTGAAGTGCAGGCTAACACAGAAGGTCTTTGGTTAACAAAGTTTGCAGATGACTGCAAACTAGGAGCCATAATTGAAACTCCTAACGATGTGGACAAACTACAAAAGGGCCTTACTGAGACAGATACCTGAAGTCAAAGCTATGGCCTGAAGCTCAATGCCAAAAAGCATATTGTCATCCCCTTTGGTAAAAACTCTGTACCCATGAACTACCACATAGCTGGTAGTCTACTTAATGCCGAAAATGTGATGAGACCTTTGGACACAGGTGGACAGTAGTCTCTCCTTTGATAATCACATTGCCACAATGGTCAGGAAATCCCTCTACATGGCTCATCTCATCACAAAAGGATTCTCATCCAGAAAAAAAGAGGTAATTGTTCCCCTCTACTCATTAGACCCATTATAGAGTACAATGCCCCTTTTGGTATGTACCTCACAAGACATCTACAACAACTGGAAAGACCACAGAAATACCTCACAAAGAGGATTACTGGCCTCAAACAGATGTCCTATGCAGACCATCTCAAAAAACTACAGCTTTACTCCATCGCATATCACCTACTCAGAGGCGATCTCTGCCTAACATACAAAGCTATGTCAAACCCAGAGCTGTTGGACATGCTCCACTTAAAGAAATCCCAATCCCTCTGAGCTACACGGTCTAGGGACCTAAACCTTGTCACCAAAATAAACAGAACATGCTGGAGGGATAGATTCCTGTCCCAGAGACTTCCCATACTCTGGAACAGACTACCTGTCTATGTCAAACAGAGCTCCTCATTAGCACTCTTCAAGAAAAATCTTGATGACTGGATGGGAAATGGGAAATTCACCCCAGGGATCACTTCTGTGGCTCTGCTCGACAGGGGCACAGGAAAATAATTTTCTTGGGTGGCGAAAGCCAGGGTACATTTTTTGGCTATGCTTATATAGGCCCTAGGGCCAATAGCCTAGTACCTACCTATGAACCTATGAACCAGAGTCAGATCATGGTCAAATGGGACTGTAGGCAGGATAATGGACCATGCCTCCCCCCTCAGTCATACCAATATCCCATTACTAATTTGTCTTTCCCCACTTACCTTAAAACACTTATCAAGATGTATACTACTTTCTTCTTTACTTTTGTTCTGGTCACAGTAATTTGGATTGAATGTATAAATTTTATTTCAAATTGTAAGCAAAAACATTGACAGTTGTTGTTTGTCTTTCGGCTTTTTCCCGGTAATATCGACAGTCATTTGCTAAATAAAACTAAATGTTCTCACATTGAAAACATACTTTGCATGAGTAACAATAAACTTCTCTTCCCTTGACACTCAAATGAATTGAAAATGTATCATTATTTATTGACTAGGAAAGCCCAACAAGGACAGAGCTTGAAAGGAAATGATCCAGATGCATGTCTTTGGAATGTAGGAGGAAACCCATGCAAATGCAGGGAGGACATGCAGACCCCACACAGAAGGCATGCCAGCCTAGAATCAAATCAGAGAATCTCTTACTTTAAAGTGACTGCTGCACCACTCTGCTGCCCTTAAAATTATTGTTTTTAAAACATTTAACAGACTGAGCTACTGAATCAGTGAGAATGCATCTGACCCATTAAACTACAAGGTACGTGCTGGAATTTATAGTAAAAAAGCTTATAGTGAAGCATTAATTAGCGGCTATGTGACAGGTGCAAGAATTGAAAAGACAGATTTGTAACACATTAGCTAATAGCCTGGGACAATTCACTGGATGCATGCCCCTTTTCAAGAAAAGCCCAGGAGCACTGTCTGGTGAATGGACCTGAACCACCTGAGGCACACAAAAAGAAAATGAAGGGTGTGGGAATTAAACCCTGTATTACAGGAAGCAGTTCATTAACAGCTTATAGCCATACTCATCTGCACTAAGTGCCAAACTAACTGCTAAAGTCCAGACATAATGCATTTCACACCAAGGTGCCTGAAAAGAAAAAAGTTAAATAAAAAAAAAAGTATTCATAGCTAAAATATTAATGTTAAATGTGTAGAGTTTGGCGTCTAGTTAATTTTCAGCCAAATAATAAATGCACTATCAACAGATAACAAAACTAGAAACCAAGGGTCATACCCAAAGGTTGTGGTCCGTATGATGATTCTCCTGCGTACTACAATCATTTCCTCTCTTTACACCATAACTACTCTCGGATGCAGGAATCAAGCATTCATACACATGCACAGATGTGATCCTCAATAACAGCTCCTTGTATGATTGCATACATATAAGATGTTTATTTGCAATCAATGGACAAATACACAATTAATGACCAAGAAGTCTCTCTTAGCTCAGTGCTATCAGAACCATACAGTACAACTCCTTTCTGACTTCTCACATTCTTAGACCAAGAATCAAACCCTGTACTGCTGATAAAAAGCAGCAATTTGCTAACATGTCAGAGCCATAAGTGACAAACAGCTTTGGTTTATTTAAATAGTTAACACGCACAATCCCCCCACCCCCACACACACAAATAAGCAGTTGTGGTATTGATTCCTCAGCCTTCATTTGCTTGCTGTGTGACCTTGAGCAAGTCACTTAACCAGACAATGGTTCATAAGTTCATAGGATTGGAAATTTGGGATAGGCTTATTAATAATCTACTGGCCAGTAAACCTAACTACTTAAGAGACAATAATAGTAAAAACTATGAAACTAATGACTTGCATTATAGACCGACAGTAATCCTTGGTGATTGTTTTAAAAAAAAAAAAAAGAACATGGGACAGGGTAGAAATAGGTTCATAGGTTCATAGGTTCATACTAGGCTATCTGTCCAAGGGCATTTATAAGCCTAGCCCATAGTTATGTGGCTTTCCCCACTCCTTTAGTTTGAATAAAAACTATGCCTATCATTTTGCTGTGCATCTGTCAAGCAGTGACACTGAAGTAATCCCTGGGGTATATCTGCAATCTCCCATCCATTGGTCAAGATTCCTCTTGAACAAGGCCAGAGAGGTGCTCTGCCTCACATGTACCGGGATTTTGTTCCACAGCATAGGGAGTCTCTGGGTGATGAATCTGTCCCTCCAGCACGTTCTATTTATAACCGTGTCAAGGTTTAAGTCTCCCGCCCTTGTGATGAAACAAAGACAGAGATTGACTACTTTAATTTACTTAAAAAGTTAAAACCTATATTTTCTGATTAAGAAAGTTATGAACCTCTAATGAGTAGTGTTTCTGACTGCAATCCTTTAGCTGTTTATTAGAAATGAAGTTATTAATGAAGGTGCGCTGCAGAGGATTAAGGTTCCATGCTCATAATGTACTGTCCCCTGTAGTCAAGTCAAGGGTACAGAGTTTATGTCTTTCTACCTCCATTTGATTTGCTTACTTGCACTACCCTCCATGGGAAAATGTGTATTTTCTTAATAAAAAGAATTATGCAACTCTTATGACTGCAATTATTAAGTGACCTGCTGGCTTTAAGGATTTCTAATGATGTTCTAATCTCTCTAGGCACACAGATGATGCCTGGGAGACACATTGTAATATTGTAATTTCCTGCAATTTAGCTCCAGGCTAAGCTAATATCCCCTATTAAAAAAAAAAAAAAAAACCTGTGTTTGAGGCTGAAAATGTAGCTCCAAAAGGAACCAGGCAGCAAATGTTTACTCCATGAAAGCCAACTGTTCAAAGAAAGAAAGTGGGCTCCACATGACCTACTGATCAGAAAAAAAGCATTGACTCCTAACTTCAACCTAACAGTGTGGCTCAAAAAAAATGTAGCTAGGTTTTATTGCAGGAAACCCCACTATTGAAAAAAAGCAAAGTCCAAAAGACATACTGTTGAAATTAAAAAAAAAAAAAACTTCTGTGATCCAACTTATGCAATGAAACATTAATTGCTAAAAGACATGGTAAAGGTCTCTAGTCATACTATGTGGCTAAACCAGGAACTCTCTTCCACTATCTGTTCATGAAATCTCCAAACCCAGATTATTCAAACTCCAATTGCAATCATACCTTCATTACAACTGGGTATTTCAGTGTTCTTTCTTCCATTGTGCAATATCCTCAAAGTCTAAGATAGCTGCAAATATCCACCCTAACTCCCAACAAATATTAATATCACTGACATAGTACTCCATCAATTACACCAGTGTGACTACCTTTCAAAGTATCGCACCTCCATTTCTCCATTTCAGTTTTTCTCCAAACTGTTAGTTGTATGCAGTATTAGCAAACGGTTACAAAATATTTCTATCATTTTTACTGTAACGCTAATTACCTCCCAGATTATCTATATTATCTGAAAGTAAATGCATCTTCATACTTTACTTCACTTTATATATATATATATATATATATATATATATATATATATATATATATATATAGATAATTTCACTTTTATTCAGTTGACTTTTTTTATTTAAATTTTGAAATTATAAAGTGTTGTACTGTGTCTTCTTCATTTTCTCGCATAGTACTCAATGTTATGCTTTGGTCTGTATTGTTAATGTTCATTATTGTGTATTTTGACTACATCTGTTGTAAATATGTATTAGCTTGTGATACTTTTCTTCCCGGGCTTTTGCTGAAAATGTATTTTTTTTTATAATAAGACTTTCCAGGAAAACAAATGTGACTAAATAAATAAATAAAATAAATTTACCCCAAATTGCTTCATTAGTATAATTTCCATGCTATGTGTCTCAAAACTGTGCAATAAAAACAGCCACCATCACTGCAGTGTTCACTGCACTAACGATATTTGCTGGAATAGCAAGTTGAACCAGTGGGGAATATTTTTGATTTCACTCAAGGGAAGAAAGTCCAGTCTTCTGCTGCTTTCATCAGTGTATATGAAATTGAGATACGTGGGAATAAAGTGTTTAACAGTAGCATTATTTGCATCCCACCCAGTACCATACAGCTATCCAGTTGTAGTTCACTTTCATTGCTCACACAAACCCCTTATCCCTCAGTTGATCATTACAAGTGCACCTGGAATGACATTCTTGCAGGTTGGGTTCCCTCAACTCTTGAGGAAGTTGATCTCAGAGATAACTTAGTTGTAGTCCTGAGCAGTGAGAGATCATTTTGGGGGGCTGCAAGAGCAGACCCTGAAGCCATCACTCTTATAGCTACCAGTTAAACTCCCTACCTTAGGGAGTACTTAGCTATGACATCAGGGACATCATCGTTGTCCTTTTGTTATGTGAGTGGATGAGGACCCACAGGCATCAGGTTTCCCCAAATGCTTCTGACAGGGGTAGGAAAGCTGGCCTTCTGCTGCTTCCTCCTATCTATCCCAATCAGATTTAGCAAAGGTTTGAGTTCATTCCCAATCAAGAGTAGAACCCTTTTCTTGTTGGAATGAGGTTGCTTCACATTTATCTGCTGATGAGGACTCAGGGATATGTGCGATACAGATTTTCAGTACATTACTAAATGATCTTCAGTGTACTGGAGGGTGTAACACATGGTGTGGTAATGGGATATAGGCTATTTGAAGGTGGTTGAGCTCCACAGTCACCTGCAGACAGCTGTGTGATGAATACAGGAAGTGTTGCAGTCATGTTGCCTGGAAACTGGGATGAGGTGTGAGCAGCAGTGTCCAACCAAAGTAGTAGCTGTGGGACTGTATGAGGTGCACTATGATCAGTGTTAAAGTGCCCTAACAGAGATTACGGTGTTGTACAGCATACCATCCATGCATTGTAAGAATGTTGTTGAAACATGCGGTGGTACTGGAAAACAGGTTAACAAATACTGGGCTGTTGTAAATAAGTGGAGCACATGATGGTTATACTTTATTGGACACAGATATGTGAAGCTGCTAACATGATGCATGCTCCAACACTGTCTGTTCCCTATTCTGCCCCACTGGGATGTTATCAGGATCTGTCCTGTGACACACTTGTTTGGTAGGGGTTGCAGCTAATGGTGCAGTAGTCACAACAGTTACTGTGTATATGACATATGTGTTCAGTGATCATAGCTGAATGTCTACATTTACAGGTTATGCATACCACACAAGGGAAGAAAATAAAGCACCTACAGAAGTTGTTGCAGGTGAAGAAGGACACGCTATCTTAGGCCTTGCTATCTTAAGCATTTCAAAAGCATAAGCTATTGGTACAAAAATAGATAAAAGTGACCAACCCTTAAATGACCATGTGTGGAATGAGCAGGGGGATGGACATGAATTCTGTTGTGGCCACTATAAAGCAGTCCATCAGGTCAAGAGTAAGGTCACCACTATGACACTGTAAGTCTGCTAGAAGCCCCATGACTTTGCACAGGAGAGTATGGCCACTGGTGAAGATCAAATATTACATAAAACCCTAGCCACATGCAGGTGGTCCTATTTTCCCTTTCTAGGGAGATAAACAAACTTTGATATCTGATGGAGGTTTGTATGTTGGAGTTAGGATGGATAGGTCATCCTTTGTCTACCCAACTAGAGCAGTTCTCCCCAGGCCTCCGATGAAAATTGGCTTTGTTCCAGGTTGGAGTTTCCCAGTTAACAAATGTTAAATAAATAAATAAAAAATAAATACCTTTAACTTATTCTGCAGATGCAGCAGGTCAGTTTTACCTTATGGCATTGACACAGTTTAGGGGCACTTCTCTGCAATAAGCCAATGGGTGCTCAACACCACAATGTTTCCTCTGTAGACATATCTGAGATGCTGTCACTATGGCATACTATACAAGGCATATGTGTTTATAATCATTTCATAGATGTAATCATATGTATTTGTTGATTATAGGGTGCAGGGATTGTCACATGCTAGTAATGTTACCTACAAGTGTGTATCTTTCTTTTTTCATGGGTACTATGGTTATGGGGTCCTCTTCCATAGAAGAGTGCCTGATTAATGTCAGCGCTGCATGGGGCACTGATGATGATGGTAGCCTTATGGTAACACAGACAGAAAGCACAGTGCCACCATCAGTAATGGTAATTGTGGAAGACACACTACCACATCTGACAAGTGACAAAATTCTATTGCCTGTGGAAACTACCCACCTCAACAGAACCCATGGAAGGACAAGTCATGCCCAGCACATCTATGTGGGGGGGTGCCCTCATTCCATGCCCATGCACTAGTAGCAGACATTGGCACATAGACAGACCATGGGGATGTGTCATGTGAAGTATGCCAGTAGTCTTCACCACTATGCCACTCATTCTTTGCCTGAGATGTAGCAAATTCATACAGTACAACCATGACTCTAACTGACAAGTTAGAGTTATGCTACAACAAAATTGATGAATTTGCCAACAATTCTCCCTTTAGAACTCATTACTGCCAAATACTAAAAGAAATTCAATGGCTTGAATTTCCTCACTTACTAACTTACCAACAACTCACTTGTGCCTTTAACATCAGAAACTACCCAGAAAAAACTCCAACCCTAAAGCAGATATTAACCTTCTACTCTTCCAGTCGCCCTTTCCGCTCATCCAGTAAACCTCTCCTCAGTATTACAACTGCTAACAACACTGCAGGTAAAGCCCTATATTCCCACATCATAGCCAGAAAATGGAACAATCTCCCCACTAATATAACCTCTGCAACAACAAACACAAACTTCAAAAAACTACTCAAATCTCATCTCAGGACAACTTGGGTTTGCCCATGTATCATTTGACAATCTCTATACCTTTTTCTTCTTCTCCAAACAACTCTAATCTAGATTGTGCACTATTTTACTCAAATAGATATATATACTTTTTTATAATAAGCCACACTGGTCTTTGTACTTCTTTCAGTGTACACCTACTAGAAGTGTAAACTGTCTTAAACTGTATGTAGTGCTAGTGAAAAATAGCACATGTAGTCATGTCTATTCTACCTATTTGTAAATGTTAATCTAACCGTATTTCAATCCTGCAATGCCTGTAAACTATTGAGAACAAATTATTGAATGTCTCTGCTTGTAAGTAATCTACTGTATTTTCTTTTTGTATATTTCTCATTGTATTACTACTTACTATATATTAATTGTGGAGCTTTTCTCCCCCGGGCATCCACTGAAAATGGACATGGTCCAGCTGGATTTTCCCGGTTAACAAATGTAAAATAAAATAAAATAAAAAAAATAAATGCATTTTAAGGAGCTGTTTCCTTCTGCCAGCAGGGTCTAAATAGCAATATACATACTGTACAATCAGCGGCCTAGAGAACCTCAGGAAAAAATGTCAGTTTTTGTCCCCTGTGGTTATTATAAACCAAATATGCTCCACCACATGTTGCAGCATCATATCAAGAAATTGGTGCAGTATTCATAAGACAGATGCCTATGGTCTCTCTACTGTATTCCATGAAGATCACTGTAATGTCCATGTGGCAAGTTTTGTCAAAGGTGCTTTATACCATAGTATCTACAGGGATCAGTATTTAATGCATTCCATGGCATTCCATGTGAAGACAGAACATGACTACAAGCTATCATACGCTATTTCTGTTTTCATAATAGCATTCAACTATGTCTGTGTCACAGAGATATTTAGGTGAGCATAGATTCTTCTGCAACATGAATGGTAACAGCATTCATATCAAAAACGATGGCTGTGGAAGTAGTCTCTCAAATATATTGCACAGCTATGTAACATCTAGCATTGTACCATGGTCTCTCTTCCATTTCCCTAATAAATCTCCATGTAAAAACTCATTGCCAACTGTGATTAATCACTCAGTTTTATAGATTTCTGAATATTCATCTTCTTCTTTTGGCTGCTCCCATTAGGGGTCACCACAGCGGATCATCTGTTTCCATTTCTTCCTGTCCTCTGCTTCTTGCTCTGTCACACCAACCACCTGCATATCCCCTCTCACCACATCCATGAACCTTATCTTAGGCCTTCCTCTTTTCCTGTTACCTGGCAGCTTCATCCTTAGCATCTTTTTCCCAATATACTCTGCATCCCTCCTCAGCACATGTCCAAACCAACGTAATCTTGCCTCTCTGGCTTTGCCTCCAAACCTTCCAACCCGGGCTGACCCTCTAATATACTGATTCCTAATCCTGTCCACCCTCATCACACCCAGTGCAAATCTTAACATCTTTAACTCTGCCATGTCCAGCTCTGACTTCTGCCTTTTTTCAATGCCACTGTCTCCAACCCATATAATATAGCTGGTCTCACTACCCTCTTATAGACCTTCCCTTTCACTCTTACTGGTACTCGTCTGTCACAAATCACTCCTGACACTCTTCTCTACCCACTCCATCCTGCCTGTACTCTCTTCTTCACCTCTCTTCCACACTCACCATTACTCTGAACTGTTGATCCCAAGTATTTAAACTCATCCACCTTCGCCACCTCTACTCCCTGCATCCTCACCATTCCTCTATCCTCCCTCTCATTCACACACATATATTCTGTCTTAGTCCTGCTGACCTTCATTCCTCTTCTCTCTAGAGCATATTTCTGAATCGCTCTTCTATATTGTTTAGCATCATTTGCATTTGGAAAGGTGCTAATTATCATAGTGTTGCTCATTTCTATATCATTAAACAACCATTAGCATGCAGTGCTATCCAGATAATTTCATCTGCTTCTGTTGTAGTTATCCATCTTTGAGTTGACACCATGCTGCTCATTGCTACTGTTAGTCCAGTTTTGCCTAATGCATTTCTTTGTTTATTTCTGAATCTTGGGAGATATTTTGCTTAATGCAAATATAGATATATCTATAGATTTAGCTATAGATATAGCTATAGATATGGATTTAGATATATATTTAAATATAGATACAGACGCAGATGTAGATAAATAGAAAGGCAGAAATTATAGAAAGATATAACATTACCTACCTATCTATAGATAGATGTGATTTTGTGTATGTGTGTGTATCTGTGTTGATGAGTGAGATGATGGCCACATTCCAGCCTGTTTGACCTGTTTGTTAGCTCTGTAATCAGAGCCATCTGTGGTCCAACACATATACAGTGCATCAAGCACTTTCAGAAAGACATGTCATACTAATAATAATGGATGTGGCTTGCATTACTAACCTGGATAGGATAATGGGATTCCTGCACTCATGTTCTATGAATGCTTTTAAAAGATCAAGATACACTAGGCTCAAATTGCTCTGCTTGTTATTGCTCATCTGACATGATGGCCACTTGCACATCAGAACATATCCTTCCTTCAGGCAAGGAGCATTAACAAAGAGGCTGGCATGAAAAGGAGTGATATGCTTGGCAATAGTAGCAACTGACAATGACTCCACATTGACACATGGACTGGACTGTGAGCCACCATTGTAACATCATGTCATGATGTGTATGCACATGCAGACATTCAGTCACTAGGGTAGCCACTGGCCAGTTTACATATCAGCTATGCAATCTGCTGGAAGTATACTCTCTCCAAATACCTCTCACTTTACCCTAACTCCTGAATATTTTGTATCATGTAGACAAAGTTCAGCCTATGCATTTTCTCTACACTGCCAACATAGACCAGTTTTCATAATTACATCCTATATACTATACTCCATGCATATGCTGTGATTCATGAATATTTTTATTAACTGTCACTTATTGCATTTAAGTCTCATTAGCATGTCATATGCACATTCTCATTCTATTTTACGCAGTCATGATAATTTAGAGTATAGTGGTTTTTTTATGTATGTGGATTACTATGCAAACCTGCAGAGTAAGTAACACAAAAACTACCAAAATATCTTTCTACACTGTTTTCTAGGAAAACTGCTGAACTACATAGGTGTGTAGTACCTTTCACTTGTGTCTTTCATGTGTTTCTTCATAGTGGCTGCTAAGCAAGGAAAATCACATTTCACATTGCAAGAGATGGAGGTTTTCCTGCAAGTCCTCATGTGGAAAAGACTGTTTTTGATGAGACAGGATCTGAATCATAAGGACAGCTAGAGGAATACCTCTCAACTATCCAGACTTTTGCCTCATATTTTTGGTCTGTTTTTCATAAAATTTGTGGTTTTCTGGCAAATCACTGAGGATTGAAGTCACTCAGTAATGACATACATTTGGGTTTCAGTCTTCATATCTTTCAGTAAATGCATGCTAAGACAAATCTTATTATTCTAGCCATTTTCTAAGTTTGTAAGAGCAATATGTAAAATATGTCCCTCTTTTCAGCCCCCCCCCCCATTTTTTTTAGGTTCTGTCTAAATTTCTTGTGGAAAAAGGTTGAGAGATATGGCCTGAGGTGCTAGGTAGAGGTTACTGTAGACACAAGCACAATGTATAGTCAAGGTTGCATAGTGAAAGAATAGCACCTCGCATTGACAGACCTGCAGGAGAGGGGCAAGAAGAGAGCAGAGAAGTTTTAGGCTGTCCATGACAGAGGTCTTAGCTCCACACAGGATATATCTGTTGACAGAGGATAAAAACTGCAGTAACCACATTTTTCTCTGAATAGTCCTACATCAACATCCATTTCACAACAAACCTACTCAGCTCATTAAAACCAAAATGAGGCCATGAAATATAACACATATCACTCCATGACTAGAAATCTTATCCTCCCTCCATAATGATTTCAATGCCCAACCTAATACGCCCCTACAACAATAAAAAATCAAAGCAATCGAAAAGAGCCTAACATCCTCTTCACACACAAATGTGCATGCATGCATACACTCATTTTGGTGGCTCAGAAATATAATCTGAAACTAAATCATAAAAAAAAAAAAAAAAAAAAAAAAAATACTACTTTACAAAAGCTTGTCACAAAACATGGAGATGGATTCTAAGCGATAGTTGAGGATAGCACAGCATGCTACAGCAAGGCTTTTGCACACCACTTTCAGATGCGATCTCCAAAGATGCACTACAAGTAATCCAACTGCTTAACTATTCAGCACAGGATAATTCTGAACTTGGTTCATCTCCATTTCATTGCAAAATACATTGTGCATGCACAACACAACTTAACTGTGATAAACTGCAATGCTGAGTCTGTTTCCAAAATCCTCAACAAATGCCATATTTCAATGCAAGGAATGAAGCTATTCTCACAGAATCCTACTGAATCCTTAAAAAATACAAATCCATAAAAAACATGCTATCTGCAGTGAATTGCAAAAAGCTGCAGTACGGAAAACTGTGGAGGAGGAGGATGTGGTTGTGCATCCTAGAAGGCAGTTAGCTAGACACAGACTAAGGCCGCAACAAAGCCAATTGTCATATCAATAAATCACTGACAGGTACTGCCTAGACAGACAGCTGGTGCAGGCTGTGTGCAACATGTCTGCCTCACACATGTCTATGCTGACATTGTGAGGCAATCCCATCCCCATCTCTCTCGAAACAAAAGTGTGTACTGGGTGTACTGGCATCTAGAATATCCCAAGGACACATGAAGATGTGATAGGAGTGTCACAGACTGCTGCCAGGCATATCCTGTCAAAATTCCTGGCAGCAATGTGCAACAAGGTAGAAGAATATATACAGTTTCCATCTACCAGGAGCAGAGAACTATCATGCACCAGTTCTATAACCTTGCAAACTTCCCACATGTCTTCTGTGCAATAGACTGCATCCACATCCCTACTGAGACCCTATGCATCCAGAAGCAGACAGTTACAGAACAGAAAGGGGTGGCCATTCCTGAATTGCCAGGTTGTGTGTCCAGTATATAACATAACAAACATCATGACAACACAACTGGGAAGTGTCAAGGATACTGTTACTTGGGTGGTCTGACGGTCACATTCCAGCAAAGAGAAATACCTACTATGGGGTAAGTATGGAACACAGCTAGGATGTAAGATAAGGACATCTCTCTCAATATTATCCATGAAGACAACATATGTGTTCATTCCCCACAACAGGTGACTGTGGTTATCCTCTCGAGCCATGGCTAATATCCTTATACAGAGACCCACCAAACACAGTAGAGGAGGCCAAAAATACAGAGCACACAACAACATGAAATACAGTTGAGCATGTGCTTGGTGAACAGAAAGCTAGGTTCAGATGTCTGGACACATCTGGGAGTGTACTGCAATACATACCTGAAAAGGCAACACAGATACTAACTGTGTGTGCACCGTGCTACACAATATGCTAACAGCAGCACATGGTGATCTTCCAGCTACAGGTGTCGGTTAACTACCCCAAGAACTCCAGATGTCTGAAGATAACATTCTACAGCTATCACAGAGTAGCAGTAGGGCACAGGGGACAAAAGGCACAAGCAACAGAGGGTGTGACCAAAAGTCAAAGCCCAGGCAGCATGGCAGCATTTGACACATACATTTGAGTCATGACAAGTCACATATACAGAGCTACATAGACTAAACATTGATGTTCAGGTGTTGCCCTACCACAGCAGCAAAATGTTCATCTATTGGTACTTACCCAGTAGATGTGCACACTGAGCATCAGATATAACAACATAATTCTAACATATAACAGTATGGACATACACAAATCTATACTAACATGGATGATCAACTCAGGCCACTAGTGATACAGGTATGCATTCAGATTTATAATGGTGTATGTGTGTTTGGCAGACAACAATGTACACACATCTGTAAAACACTTTCCTATCTCTCCATTATCAGAAGATGCACACAGGAAACCAACTCAGGGACATAATGCAGAACTGTTGTCAACATTACAAGCAAAATATATCAATGCAA
Organism: Protopterus annectens; assembly: GCF_019279795.1. Lineage (NCBI taxonomy): Eukaryota > Metazoa > Chordata > Ceratodontiformes > Protopteridae > Protopterus > Protopterus annectens. The sequence continues at coordinate 563,360,689 of NC_056743.1, read as the reverse complement.
AGTATGGATAAGCTGTGATGTACTACATGGAGCCAACTATGGATAGCAAAAACGTCAGACTACTGTGGCATCAAACTTCACAAAAAACACAGACAGATGACATTGTCAGTGATCTGCACAGCAATCATCATCATCACAGGCTGAGACTGACATTTATGAAGAAAGTTGATCAATTGTCAGTGTTACTCTAATGATGCATAGGGCACCAACACTGATGACTTACTCTACAGTATGGTCTGCCTTTATGATGTATGGAAACACTTGGGAAGATGGTGCCAGAGGAGATGGATGAAATGTAACTATTGTAGGAAAAGAAAGTCATATACACAACATTCTTAATCACATCTGTGTCAGCATGGACCATTCCAATAGCGTTAAAATACACACAGTAGGTAATGCATACAAATAGCAGTTGTTTTGGCTGAGATGCTGATGGTGGCTGTCCTGTGCAGGGATATAAGGATACACTATTAATGGAGCACAACAACAGGAGTAACAGTAATGACTTGTATAAAAGAGAGGTAATAACATACCAATGACACCCTCCTGATACGGTGAGCTTGTGTGTTGTAATGCAGATTTTGCTGTGTAAATGTACAGACAAAGCAAACATACTCATGTATGCAGACTCTGGTGTAGTCACATGATAACATATACAATGCATTAATGGGGTCTGCTAACACTCATGTGATGTACATTGCATCAATCGACCAGATGTCCCTGCGTAGGAAACCAGCACATTGATTTCATACAGCATAGGTTTACTACACATTGTTACAGCCTATTAACATTCTCGGAAACCATAACAGGTCTCTCTGTATGTGGACCTGCATGGCTTGTGCTCCAGAAGATGTACATGTGGTTTACAATGTGAAAGAAATATCCATATGACAGTAAACAGCAATGGCATGGTAGAAGGCTGAGGCAATAGCATGTAATGGTCACAGTAACAGTATATAGTGACACTAACCACCATGTTCTGCAGTTTTGAAGAAGTGGATGGAAGTGGGAAAATGAATGCAAACAACATTACACATCTTGCGTGCAGTGTTATGTATGTACTGCAGTTGTATGGCTACATATCATTACACTTCACCCTGTGGGGACCTATGTACATGATGCAATTCTGTGGCTGCAACACAAAAATGACAATGCATGAATATGCATGCACAGCAATATGTACTGATTTACTCCATATATATCAATGTTATGGAAAATAACACATACTTGCATGGCCTGGATCACCTGCTTCTATCCCACCACTTGATATGTGGTGCTCCCAACTCACTTTATGTAGTGATGCAAGAAACTATGTGATTTCATCAGGGGATTGTCAATGGTGGACCACCACTGGTCATACCTTTCAACTGTACATATTTTGCAGAATGTCCATATTTGTGCCTCTTATTTTTGGTGTGCTTTACATAAAATTATGGTTTTCTGGCAAATTAGTGGCAAATCATTAAAAATTGAGGTTATAAAATAATGACAGACATTTGAGTTCAGACATCATACCCTTCAGAAAATTAATGTTATTGCAAAACCTGCTATTCTATCAATTGTCTAAGTTTGTAAGAGTAAAATTAAAAAATTGTCTCTATTTTTTGGGCCTTTGTCTCACTTTTATTTATGGCCTTGTCCAGATTTTTTTTTCTCTAAGAGGTTGAGAGATATGCCACTGGTGGTGGCCCTCGATCTCCCACACCGGCATACCTTGTTGGTTGCATGGAGGATCATGTCAGAGCACCATCAGTGACAGTCCTCCTGGGATCTACTGTGACCTCCCACAGCTTTAATCATATTGGAGAGGTCAGTACGGTCTTCATTCCTCCATACTGTATTTCTTGCCCATCCAAGGAGTCTCTTTCCATGTTGGTACACAGCATATATTATAATTTTGTTCTCTTGTGGGGAAAAACTGATGCCCCTAGTTCTGTTTGCCATCTGAAAGACAAGTTATATACACATGGTTAGACTTATGTGGGGCCCACATACGGAGATGATTATGTGGATAGGTTATGCCATTGTAAACCCTATACATTCCTGTGCAATGCAAAATTCTAGGAAATAGTGCTTGTGCTATATAGTACTGGGACATATAGACCCATAAAGCAATGCATGAAAATCTAACATTTGTAACAGCAACATAAGGTGTGATATCTGTAGAGGCTGTTAATGGGATTTCAACCCCTTACAGTGGCTATCACAGTAGTGGAGATCCAAACACAACAGCATTCTGCCAAATGAGCAGAATGCATGCATTTGACATTAACATACCACACATAACATATGTGTAGAAAAGAAATGTGTGGGGGTTATAGCTGTAATGCAACTGGAGCCTAAGCAGACAACCTGTGTAAAGAAAAAAATCAGTCATATGAAATGTTATACATGATGAGCTTATATCAACACAATCATTACTGAGCAGTGAATGCCATCCACATTAACCGAGTGTATCTTAAAATTACTAATTGAACAACTTATGGAAAGCATCGTAAAGCCTCAGTATCTATAAGCAACCAACAGACAGTACATTGTAAGCAGATATAAACATAGATCCTTTTTCAGTTGAGTCAGTAATTCTAATTCTTGTTTGAAGACGCACTACTGAATAAATATTCATAACAGCAAAATTAATACGTACTACAGAGCAACAGGCAGATAATGTCAAAATCCATAGTTCTCTATACAGATAACACAGAGTGTACTGACTCACCAGCAATATGTATGCAAAATCCATAAATCTGTCTTTATGTACTGTTCCCTGTGTTGTTTGCATCTGTCTGTACAACTGCATGTAGGAATGTATTGCATGTATGCATACAGGTCAGTCTCACTGCCCACCAGTAAGTCACATATATTTTTCATTATGCACACATTTCTCCAGGAATCCATAATTCTAATCATGTACACATACTCTGATAAGGAGTAATGTTAACATAGGTCTATAAGGAGGTAAACATTTCACAACACAGCAATGTTAGCAGGTGTAAAATTACCTTTGCTGCTACCTCTGCATCACGTATAACTGAAAGTAAAACCAGTTATGTGCATGCATATTTTAAGTGCCAGTTGTGCCATACATAATTAATGAAGTTTAGTAAAACTCAAGGTTATAGAATCCCATTTGCACATGTCTGGGTAAATTCTTGAAATTTGGACCATTGACCAATAGCTTGGTGTAACAGGAAGATGCTCAGTGCAATTACATAATGGGTATCTTTAAATGGGCCCATATATAGCACATGCAAGTTATCTTCTAATGATCTGATACCATGGCATGTGTGCCACTTTTAAATACTGATGTTCATACATTTACAGATCAGACTATTACGACATGTGAACTGAGTGGGATCTAAGTGAGCAATTTTCTGATTTTTTTATTATCATCATTCTCAGCAATATCACCAAGATGGCTTCTTCCAGTAGGCTTTGAAGTGCCCAGATGCTCAATTGGACTGAGGAGGAGACAACCAAGATGATGACCATCTATGCTGGAATGGAGCATTTCATGAGAGCCAGGCCAGAGAATGTCACAATGATTGACATTTAGAACCAGATTGCTAAGGAGCATCAATGATGCATGGGAATCTATCGGACTGGAGTACAGGTTTGCCACCAATACAATGACCTGCGTCAGAGGCAAAGAGGAGCTTTGTCAGAAGATTGAAGAGGTGTGGAGGTAGCTGGTGAATACCTACAGTTAATATCACAATCCTACATATACTTGGACATTCCAAAGGAATTCAAACATATACCTGTGTCCCAGATATATCACACAAATGTCTTTTAAAACCATTAAGTAGCAATTCTGGCAATTAGCTCATCTTGATAATTAAGAAGGTAAGGTGATTGTTCTCCCTAAAATAATGGGTTCTACTCCCATGTGGTTTATTTGTTTAGTAATGTTTATAATGGATATACTACCGAACATTGTAGATGTTTTCCAACATATAAGGACATCATTTCACACATCCAGTATGGTTAAGTAACCCTGATGCCTATAGTGCTTAGGTCATAGATTACTATGCATTTCTTTGTTATCCATAATGATTCAATAGTATCACCTAGTCTACCTGTGCATGTGTGAATAATAACACATAAATAACTTTGTTAGCCCATTCTTCTTTATAAAGTAAACATTCTTATTAAAATAATGTTTGTTTAACACAAGAGCAGTGCATGTCCAACTGTCAACACATATCTTCTATGTTCTAAAACATGATGATATCTGTCAGTTTGTGGAGCATAATGGCTTATAGTGTTTATGTGTTGAATGCTTCCATTTCATCTGTTATCCATAGGAATACAGATACACACATGCAGTACAAGTTTGTTCAGAAAGAAAGTGTGATGGCTGTTAGCTCAGCCTGTAAAAGGCCAGTAATAAAAGAAGATGTCTTGGTTAAGTGTGGGTTAATATTGACATAGGGGAGAGCTCTCATTATATTCTGATCATCGTTTCTGTTTAGATGTTTTTAAAAATGCTGTTATACATATCTGCTTTATCGATATTAACAGTTATTTTGAACATGTTTACAAACATCATCGGATTTCTATGAATATCTCCATTATCCAAAACATTCTGTCAACATCACCTGTTTTTATACAGTGTTATGTGTAAAGCTTGAAACAGACTAGTATATTTCTGCCCAAACGTTTGTAGAATGTGCTAACATTTGCAAACTGAATTCCATGCATAACTGTTTCATTCTTTATTCATTTGTCGTTAACAGACTTCTCACCCTTACATTTAAAAGGAGTGAGACAGACATATATTTTTAAAAACTATTATTTATTTATATTTTTTCGATAAACACTTTTTAATACTGTAATTTATACATTTATACATATTTATATTCCATTTTAATAGTGAACGAAGTATTTTATATAGCATATTTATTTCATACAACTGTTTTACTGCATTTTAATGTTATGTCTTTAAGGGGGAGGTGTCTTCTTTCATTTCATGATTATGATGCCTTCCACATGTTGTTATAAGGGGGTCTTTACAATTTTATTGTATCTGATGAAGTTCTTGTGATCTGGGACTAAAGCGCTTATCTGTTTTATGTAGATTTAATAAAGCTGTCTTTTGCACTTGGACTATTTCTGGATCGATTTTATGGCTTGAATAAGCATTCTGCTACTTCAGTGAGGATTTTAGCTGCCCTGTTTTGCACTTGGAGTACTCCTGGATTGATTTTTTGGCTTGAATAAGCATTCTGCAACTTCAGTGGGGATTTTAGCTGCCCTGTTTGGCTTTCTGTCTTTTGAGCTAGTTTTTTTCTTTGTATTTTTTGATTTTCTAATGCTCTACTAGTTAAAATGTAAAGAACCTGATCTGAACACAGTATATCACTGTTATTTTAGAACTGGTGAACAAGCCACCAGGAAAGGAATAAATCCAGATACAGAGCAAAAAACAAGTTAAACAACTAATGTCAAAGTATACAAAATACTTCATCTAAACAATCTCCTTGCTTTAAGGACAGGTATGCCAAATAGATCACGTCCTTGGTGTTGCAGTCAGCACATACCTGAAAACAGAACCTACATCCATCATTAGAGCTGATAAAGCTATTATCAGTCTCAATATATTCACAAAAATTACAATTGTAATTTTTATGACTACATTGAGACTGTAATAGATCTTTGGCACACTGCGTTGTATGTTCCTCGTTTTATGTAGGGACGTGTAATCGTAGGTTTGAGGATAGAATAAGGGAACATACCTATTCTATTAGAATTAAGTATGAGAATAACGCATTGGCCAAGCATGTCATGTCAGAAGGTGAACATCATATATTTAATTTTCGAGTTATAGATAAGTTATATGAGTCTCTAAGGATGGGAGACATTCGAAATTGCACTGAAAGGTGGAGTCAACATGGATCCTTAAGATGCAATCTTACAAGGGGAAAGGCTTGAATGGTCAGGTTCCATTGAAACCTGTCCTTAAAGCAAGGAAATTGTTTAGATGAAGTATTTTGTATACTTTGACATTAATAGTTTGTGTGTATATATATATATATATATATATATATATATAGAGAGAGAGAGAGAGAGAGAGAGAGCTTTTGTACATATTTTTAATATATGTTTTATAACTTATACTATAGTATTGTGCTTTTATGTGTTTGAGAGGCGTGGCATGATACATGTATTTGATTGGTCAGATAATAGTTTATAGGAAGTGGTCTTTTCTCTTTTTAATGTCTGATGAAGCAGTGTTGGAGTATAACTGTGAAAGCGCTTATTCTGTTTGAATAAATATATTTATTTCTATTGGTCTATGTTGCAGTTCATATTTTTAGTCTGTGGTGTAAGTTGTGCGTTCCAGATACTGTTTTTCACATTGGAGTTATTTTAGAACTACATCATTCATACCTGCTATTTACTTTTGGCAGGTGATGAGGAATGTACACGCAATCGTGCCCTGTGTATTGATCAGATGCAGAGGCTGCAGGAGCAGCAAAGGGAGAGCGGTATGTTGATTACTTTGCTTGTTATTGTAAATAAAATATATGTGATCATTGTTATGAGCTGTTATTTAAGCAATAACCAACAACGTGGTGTAGGATATTGAAGATTTACCCATGGTTGGTGTGTAAATAAAGCCAACCGTGGGTAAATTTCAATATACCACAACCACGGAGTTGGTTATTGCTATTATACAATTGCATTATTTAAGAAAAAAAAATACTTTTCTTAAATAATATCTTTGTATAATGGCGCATTACTGTTCTTTCGCCGGTGGTGGTATACTGCTTCCTTGTGTTGATGTATTGTGCATGCATATGGGACTTGCATTCCTACACATAATCAGTACATCAATGCTTTTAAATGGAAGCAACAGAGAAAAGAAAGTCTCTGTTGCTCTAGTTTTTTTCTTTTTTTTTTATATATTAAAAAAAAAAAAAAAAAAAAAGGTTTTGGACACTTTATATCAACGGAAAAAAGTCTGGGCGACCAGACCTTTTTCCTTTGGTATATTGTGGGATTTACAATAGGTGAGCTGGCCAATCAGTGTGCACGTTTTGGAATATTAATGCGGGATCATTGTATAATTTTGATATCCCCATGTATGGTACTTATAATGCAGGAATACCCACCATGCATCATTAAGGTAAGGGCAATACTCGGATAACATCTATGTTTGCAAGTATGATTTACCTAAAAGTATGTTTAAATAATATTTTGCAGAATGTTTGCTGATGATAATTTTTAGTGTGTAGGCCACAACCTAAGTGACAGTCATTTATGTGTAACTGTCACAATACTTTTGATGTAGATGTTTCACATACAAATTAATAGTGTTTTGCCTGCTGTTTGTAAAGCATGTGGTGGTATACTCATATATGTCATTCTCAATAACTGATCTGTTGAGCATAGCCTGCTTGTTGACATACTGACTGGTTATCTATGTTTACACTGTTGCTGATGGATCATCTGGTGTGTTCTGCAGTTCAATAGGAGTATCATATCTGCTAGAAGCACTTTTGAAGTCTGGTTAAAACATGCATGTATGCTGTGTTTGAGATACTTCTGCACATAGGTACTTCTTTTCAACATTTCTAAATGTCTGTTATATAATCAACAAGCAGGGTAATGCTATTTGTATTTGCATTGTAGCAATTGCCAATAAACGTATGTGGGATGCTCATACATTTGTAGACAGGCAATGCGGTTTGTACAACCTATACTAGCTTTTCATGTATCACAGGCTGTCATTATATTTAGGAAAGCACATTATTACTATTTCATTGTGTTGCAATCCAAAAACTGATGTGGGGTTAGTCAATGACCATGTTGCCTGGCTCAGCTGTTTGGCATATGGCTTTTATATTTTACATGGGATTGTCATCTCACTCTGTCTTCATTGTAACAATATGTTAATTGGTGGCTGTTCATATGACTCATTACATGTTCAGACGGGTCTACTTCATATGACTGAAATTTCATTTGACTGAAATTCATTTGACTGAGACCAAAACACTGACAGTTCAAAAGACTGAAAACTCATTTGACTGAAACTCATAACACTGTCCCATTAAAGTAAAATGTATATGCCCTTTTCCCTACTGTAGAGTGATCCTGGAGTTAGTATATATAGTTAGGAGGGTGTGGGGGGCACAACCACCCACATTGGGAGGTGTAGAGGGGTGAAGCCCCCAACATAGTTTAGGTAAATATTTTATGCAAAGAGTTATTCATTGAAGTTATAAATATCCATGTGTATGGTTTAAAATGTATAAAGTATGTGGGGATGCTATGCCCCCCACCCCATCAATATAGGGGGGCTGTGCTCCCACACCCCCCCAACTATATATACTAACTCCAGGATCACACTATAGTGGGGAAACGGGCATATGTGAAAGGCAAACAACCAAGCACAGTGCCAAACAAATGCTGCAACATACACAAGTATGTGTACGCAACCAAAACAAATGTGAAATGGAATGCATATATTTTACACACATATGCTATATCAAAGGCAGCACACAGATGTAGATTTGTATGTATGTTTGTCAGTGGCATAAATGGAATGTACATGAAATCATTGTTGATACACATACATACACCAATGACAAGTAATGATATGTTCAAAAATGTAACAGTACAGCATAATGAATATAGCAGGTGTGTATGACACAAGTATAATGAGAATAAGGATGTAAGCATTAGCCAGCAACATGCGTACACATGCCCTGAATTGCACAATGACCATACATATGTCATATGTTCACTGTGTCATATTAATAAATGGCAATGGGAAGTAGTTTTAACAAAGACAAAAATACCTACAAAAAATAATAGGGAAATATAAAGGAGGGAGAGAAGTGGACAACCTGGGCCCATATCAGGGTAAAGGAGGACAAGATAAGTTGACCCAGTGCAAATGCATGTGTAAAGCACAGAGGATGCTGTAGAATTCACACAGACATACATTTAATACAATTGAAAATATATGTCAAATGGCTTGATGGATAGCTGCTGCCCACAGAACTAGACATGTATAAAACACACATACACAGTAATGTGCAATCATCTCACATCAGCATGCATAGTTAAGCAAGCTAAAAACTAAAAGCATATACACATGTGCTGTCATGTAAATGTCGACTAAACAAATGTAAGTGTATGTCAAGCACCTTGCTAAGTACAGAGCAGAGGACACACCTGTGAATGTTCAGACATCAAAGGTATAGTTCTGTGTCATTATGTATCTGACTATATGCGTGCACAACAGGGCCAGCTCATGCTATAGGACTGCAGGACTAGAGCCCCCACAGCTGTGAAAAGACAAAATACAAAATTAAGAAAATTGTAAAAAAAGGAACAAAGAATCAATATTTCTCTTGTTCTGGAATTCTGCGCATGCGTGATTGCACAGATTGGGACTTCCAGACTGCTTTGTCAGCAGTCCGGATAGGAGGAAAGGCCATCTCTGTGCTGCAGCCCAGATGTCTATGTGGTGATGATGACACAGAATGGAAGATGTCCAGACTGCAACATCCACAGGCTGGAGTCTGCTTTCGTGGGGCAACCTTCCCCAGGAAGACATTTAGCTGTGAGGGACTGTTACAGGAACTAGCTTCTGCTGCAGATGGACTCGTTTCAGGAACTAGATATCATTGAGATGCAGATGGACTTGTTTCAGGTAGGGAACTGAAACAAAAGCTGTTTTCAGTGTGTGTCTGTGTAATGCCCCAGTTGCTATATACTGGTGGCTAGAGAGAACTCAGGATATATGGTGGTGGGTAGTCAGGCTTGAATACTGTACCTTGGGTGCAGGTAACAACAGCCTGAATTCCTTACCCACCACCATTTGTTAAAATGTGCAGATTTTTGCCTCATATTTGTTATGTTCTGTTCCTCATAAAATCTGTGGTTTCTGTATTTTTGTTGTCTTTCATAGTTGATGGTGCAGTGGTAGCATTGTTTCCTGACAGCTGCAGGTTCTCTGGTTTGATTCCTGACTGGGGTGCCTTCTGTGTGGAGTCTGCATGTCCTCCCTGTGTTTGTGTGGGTTTCCTCTAAGTGCTCTGGTGTCATCCCATCTTTCAAAGACATGTGTCTGGACTGTTTCTCCCTGGGTCTCTGCTGAAAATTGGCTTTTGTTGCAAGTCAGACTTTCCTGGTTAAGAAATGTTAAATAAATAGAAATGACAGGCATTTGAATTTCAGACTTCATATTCTTCAGAAAGTACATGGTAACACAAAACCTTTTATTCTAGCAGTTTTCTAAGTTTATAAGATGGATATTTGAAATCTGTCCCCATTTTTGGGACTGTATTCCCCCATTACTGGCTTCGTCCAGGTTTTTTGTGCTAAGGATGAGAGCTATGGTGAGAAATGAATTCACTGACTATGTTTGGGGTTTGTATTCTCCCATTACTGGCTTTGCCCAGGTGATTTTTGCTAAGAGGTTGAGAGCTATGGTGAAAACTGAATTCACTGAATATGTTTGGGGGCTGTATTCCCCAATTGTTGGCTTTGTTCAAGTGTTTTCTTGTTAAGAGTTTGACAGTTATGGTGAGAACTGAATTTACTAAATGGTAGCCATTTAAGTTTTAGTCTTCCTCTCTTTCACAAAACAGCTGATTTGGCATAGTTGTATGTTGTTCTGACTATTTTGCACAGGGTCCTGGGTTCAAGTTTGGCAGTGAAATGTATGGTGGTATCACAGCATTTTATTCTAGCAACTTTCCAACATTATACAAGCAATGTTTAAAATGTGTCCCTGTTTTTTGGGCTTTTGTCCCCCCCAATAAATGTTGGCTTTTTCCAGATTTCTTGTGCTGCAAAGTTCAGAGATACAGCTGAGTGTCGAGTAGATTTTACAAGGAGCTGAGAGCTGCCGAGGAACAGACATTTAGTGCTGCTTATGCTAAGTCTGCTTGCATTGTTAATAGCACAACCAGTAGTGTACTTGCTTTTGATGCAAACGGCTGTGGGTTCTAGTCCCACAGTATGGAGATGCATTGCTGATACTGTACTCTGTTGTAAAGGGGGGGTGAATGCTGCAGTCTTTTTGGCAAAAACTCCTAGTACCTATAAATCTGTTATCAGTTTGCCATCCATTCCCTATTGCAGTATTACTAGCTTATCATTTTTTAATGTAATATAGGCAATTTATTCCTCAAGGGCAGCAGGCACTTTATTTGTAGATGAAATAATGAAATATAAAGTTGTTTGCTAGCAGCAACATCTTCATTAGTTACAGATCTCTTTAATGTGGAATTATTTAGATAACTTTTACTTCTTCAGAGATTGTGCATATTTACTGATACTGGTGGACTGTAGAGGTTTGAGTAGACTTTTATGATGGAAATGTTCTGAATTGGGCAATTTTGTCATTACTGGTGCATGCATATTGTTTCATTGTTTACTGGAAAAATGTTCAAAACAATAAATTTAAAACACCTTCTAACAACTGTACTGTATTGACAAGGAACATAATTTAATACAATCAGGAAGGTCTATTAAAGAGCACATGTATGTTTCGTGTGCAAGGGGCCTGTGATTTGAAAACAGCCCAAAGTTAATCATTATCTGCCACTGGCAAAATGTATTTTCTTTGAATGTGGGTTTCAATGCTGTTTCAATTAATGTGAGTTTCAAGGGCAGAGAAGTTTTAATGCTAATTCTATTTTCAATGTGAGACTGCATTGCTTTGTTTACCAGATGTCTATTAGTGTTTGTGCTGTAAAATGCAAAATAAAACTTTCAAATGAAATCCAAATCACTGCAGAAGTAAATCAGTATGCACATTACAGTGTTTATGGCAAATGGGGTGAAATAACCAAGGAGTGGGACATTGGAATAACTGCAGGGGGAGACTCCATTTGACCATGATTTTGTGAGGGGGGGGAGGGCAGCAAACTCAAAGACAGTCCCCTCTAAACTATACCTCTCAACTGTCCAGATTTTTACAGAATGAATAGATTTTTGCTTCTTATTTTTGGTTTGCTACTCATAAAATTTGTGGTTTTCTGGCAAATCATTTAGGAATGAAATCACTAAAAAATGACAGACATTGAGTTTCAAACTTCATAACCTTCAGAAAAAAATGCATGCTAAAGCAAGATCTGTTATTCTGTCAACTGTCTTAAGTTTATACAAGAGCAATTTTTAGACTGTTTGTATGTTCCCCCAATATATTTGGCTTTGTCCAGATTTCCTGAATTAAGTGGTTGAGAGGTACGTGCAAATAAATTGTTGTATAGAATTAGGAATATCCAAACCTCTCAACTGTCCCCAAATTTGGTTCAAAATGTTGCTCTCCCCTAATATTCCTTCCACAAAATGGCAATTTTGGAAGAAAACTTGGAGGGTTTACAATTATAAATAACTGTAACGATCAGAGTTATAAACTACTTTTATTTCAGAAAAATAAGATTGTCTTATTTTGTCAGCTGCTCAAGTTAACAGTACAAATATTAAAAAAGTGTCCCTTCTTTGACAGGTTCCCAGCTGTATTATGTGGCAGTTTTATATTTTTGCATCATATGTTTGGTCTGTTTTTCATAACATTGTGGTTTTCTGGCAAATTTGTGGCAAATCATTAGAGATTGAAGTTAGAAAATAATGACAGACATTTGAGTTTCAGATTTCGCCCTTCACAAAATTCATACTAATGCAAGACCTACTACTGTTCATAGGTTCATAGGTTCATAGGTTCATACTAGGCTATCTGCCCGAGGGCATTTACAAGCCTAGCCCATCATTTTGTGGCTTACGCCACCCCTTTAGTATGGGGAACTATACCCATTATGTTGCTGTGCCTCTGTCGAGCAGTGATACTGAGGTAATCCCTGGGGTATATCTGCGATCTCCCATCCATTGGTCAAGATTTCTCTTGAACAAGGCCAGCGAGGTGCTCTGCCTCACATGTACCGAGATTTTGTTCCACAGCATAGGGAGTCTTTGGGTGATGAATCTATCCCTCCAGCACGTCCTATTAATAGCCGTGTCAAGGTTTAAGTCTCCTGCCCTTGTGGCTCTGATGGATCTAGATTTTTTGAGGTGAAGCATATTCATCAAATCTGGGTTTGACATGGCCTTGTATGTTAGGCAAAGGTCACCTCTGAGCAGCGGTAGCGACTGAATAGAGCTGGAGTTGTTACAGTCGGGCATCATAGGACAGATTTTTGAGACCCTTTATACTTTTGGTGAGGAACTTTTTAGTACTCTCCAGCTCCTGCAAGTGTCGGGTCAGATACATTCCGAATGGGGCATTGTACTCAATCATTGGTCTGATGAGTGATAAGTAAAGGGAGACTATGACCTCCCTTGATCTAGATGAGAATCCCTTCATGATAAGGTGGGCAATGTAGAAGGTCTTCCTAACTACTTTAGCTACATGGGTGTCGAATGACAGACTACTATCAACCTGGGTCCCCAGGTCCCTGATAACTTCTTCTGTGCTCAGTGGATTGCCACCTGTTTGGTAGCTAGGGGTAACCTTGTTTTTCCCGAAGGGTATGACTATGCATTTTTTGGCATAAAATGGCAGAAGCGTACATTGTGTACGAGAAAGCGCTCATCATTCCTGTTCTTTTTTGGTCACAATAAAGAAGTGTTTTATCTGCTGTACCATCGTGGAGTTCCTCATTCCTGTTTTTTCTACTTATTTAGGCCGTGGCTCTGGCACCAGTTATCCATTTCTGTGAGACCCTTCTGAAGGATATCTGTGTCAGATGTGAAAGTAGATGCCAAACAAGGGACACCACTTGTGACAGGCTTTGAGTCTGACATGGCACCAGCAACTCTGACCCTGTGGGTTCTGTCACTCAGCCAGTTTGCAACCCATCTTGTGATGTATGGGTTGACATTTAAGCTGATGAGTTTTTCAATGATACCCGAGTGGGGTATTGTATTTAGCCAGATCGAGGTAGGCTGTATGGACTGCCTTTCCTCATCAATGGCTTTGGTGACTGTTTCAAAAAGTCAACCAAGTTTAAAAGGCATGATCTGCCTTTGACAAAGCCAAACTGGGTTGGATCCAAAGTCTGCAAATTATGAGGTCCATTATGATCCTCTCCATGGCTTTGCAGATAAGGCTTGTCAAGCTAATGGGCGGTAATTTCCAGGGTCGGTGGAGGCACCGCCTTTGTGAAGTGGTACCACAGTTGCAGTAGTAAGACTTTGATTAAACAGCTGTCCTAGCTGTGGGTTTAATTCCTCATTGAGTTCATGGAGCACACAGCCGGGGACACCATCAGGTCCTATGGATGCTGTGTTTTTTGCTTTGGCGAGAGCAGTTCTCTCTTGGGCGCTGGAGGTGTTTGGGGGCTGCAATTCTTTGGTATAGAGATCTCTCCTTTAGTTTGCACTGAACCTGTCAGCCAGTATGTTGGCAATGTCTGTAGGATCAGTAATCTTCACATCATTTTGAACTAGCTCTGAGCATATCTGGGAGTTTCCTCCCAGGTTTCTAACATAGCTAAAGAAGGCCTTATGATTGTCTTTTGAGTCTTTAGCTATTTTTCTCTCGAAATTTGCTTTGGATGATTTTATGAGAGCTCTTAGTTTTTACTTATAGTGATCAAGGGTGTCTTACCTTTTAAGGATTTTGCTCTATCTTGTAGTAGCTTCCTCCTTTGTTGTAGAGCTTGTTTATGGCTGGGGTCCACCAGACTGGTTGGTACAAAGAGTCTTTGTTTTGCTTGGGATTGCCTTATCCATGCAATCCTGCAGGTGCTGGTAGAAGGCATTTGTAAGTGATTCAGCGGCTAGAGTACTGTTTTCCGCCAGCTCGGGCCTTAAAGGAGACCACACTAGTCTTTAGAAGTGTGAAGTCGGCTTTTGTGAAGATCTTTTCTGTGCTCTTTTTTTTTTGAGGTGGGGGTCGGATGAGGACCTCCAGCGAGATTAGTTTATCGTCTGATCGCACGAGTGAGGGGTACACCTCCGGTGTTGAACATTGTGCTCCCATGTTCGTGATGATGAGATCAAGTATGTTATCTCCTCTTGTGGGGATGGTGACTAGTTGTTCCATGGCATTTGAGTTTATGAATTCCAGGAACTTTTGGGCTAGGGTGTTTGGGCTTGAGTAGTGTTCCCAGTCTATATTAGGGTAATTGAAGTCACCTAGTATGATGGTGTTTGGTGATACATTTATCCCCTCTAGTGTTTTCAGGAAGGCCATGTGAGGTTCCTGAGTTTGTGAGGGTGGCCTGTAACATGCTACAATTTGCAGAGCAGTCTTGCCTATGGTTAATTGCACCTGGATGGTCTCCGATGCATCACCAGTCTTGAGGTGTGGGTGTCCTTGATGAATATGGATACCCTCCTTTCTTGGTATTGTCTGGATTTTGGGGCATGATATGAGGTAAAACCTGATAGTGCTGGGGTGCTCTCAGGAGCCTTGAACCAGGTTTCTGTCACAGCATAGACATCGATGTTATCCATACTGAGAAGGACCTCGAGATTTAGACTTCTGGCATTGAGCAGCATTACCCTTAGTTTTTTCCTTTTTGTGTTCTAGGGTGGTAGGTTTAGAATTTGAGCCTTGCCTAAAAAGGCACTATGGGGGTGGCAAGAGCCTTTGCCAATATCCGGTGACAGGTGCAAGCCGTCCCTTGCGAAAAGCGTGGCTTGTCCAGCATGTCATCCCAGGCAGACAGACACTGGATCCCCTTTGAATGACACCAGTGTTTAAGCCAATTTTAAAGCTGATCATCTTATCTCTGTATTGTGGCATCATTCTTGGTGAAGGTAGGATACTGCTCAAGGTCAGGGTCATACCTGCCTGGGCTACATAATCAGAGAGCTCCTCAATGTCTCTTTTCATGTAGTCCCTCAGGTCGTTTACACCAGCGTGGACAATGACTGAGTCATATTTGTACCTGCTGTTGAGAGACCTGAGTGCTTTTCTAGCGCCCAACAGTCAGCTTACTGTGACCTTCTCCTTCTATTATCTTTCTAAGTTTATAAGAGCGATATTTAAAACTTGTCCATATTTTGTCCGTTGTCCCACTTCTATGTATGGCTTTGTTCAGATTTCTTGCTCTGAGGTTGAGAGGTATGAGTGTCAGAGCCCTCACCATCAGTCAGAGACATTCCAAATTGTGACATACTTGTTGCATCCCACTCCCCCATGTAGTGACTCTGGATGTGTCCAAGCAAGGCAAGGAGTAGTTATGCAGTGTAAGCGTGCAGAGTATTCCCCAATCCAAGGTAGACACAAGTACGACAGTGGATTTTCATCTGTTGTTGATTTTGCAGAATGTTCTAGTTTTCTGTCATATTTTTATACTGTTGATTTATGCTTCTTATTATTCAGAAAATGAATGCTGTTGCAGTGCCCTGTTGCTCTGTGTTTAAGTAGCAATGCTTTAATGAACATCAGGTAAGCTTGTCTGAGATTGTAAGATGCAAGTAACATTTAATAAGCATATTGTTAAATAATTACAAACACTGAAAGTCTTTTTGTTGTTGCCATGCAGAGAATATTTACATAACTAGATAATGTACAAGCCTTAGGTATTGAAATGCATATGACAGTATTTGTAATAAAGGACAGGATTACAGTATTTTCAGAAGCTCATTAAATTTGCTGGAGATTTGCAGTCATCTTTGCAAGCTTTACCCGTAAACTAAATAGAATGCCAATCTATCATGTATGGTCCATAACCTGTGCAGTAATCCTTTAAGCAATTTATCTTGAGCTTGTTTCTTATTTGCCGTTCATTTTTTACTTTGATCATATTTTCCTCCTAAAACAAGTAGATAGTTGTTGTCAGGCAGCAGGTCTTTTTTGGATAAGAAATATTTTTACAAGTCGGGGTATCACAGAGATTGCTACTTTCAGCATGTTACTTGGTACTTTTATAAAGCTGAATATAAATTATAATTTAGAACTGCAGTGCAAGGAGAAGCTTGTTTTTTATACTTGATTTTGACTGGTATTCCAGTAATGTATTTAAAAAGTAATTTATTTTTTCATGCCTCACAACCTTTTTGTTTCCATCTAGATTTTAAGTAAGCTGTCATGTAGCCAATGCATTAACATATTTTTTTCTTCTACACTTCATTTTATCTTGATTGGACTCTCATAATGATGTTTTGGCACCCAGGGCAGCATATTTTATTAAAGTTCCAGTTGTTGTGGTTTTGATCATAGCTCCACACCTTCCAGTTGGCCACACCCCTTCCCATTGGCTTCACTCATTCAGCTGTCTCCTGCAGCCCCACTTTAATTTGAAGTCACCAGCAACAACTGGCATGCGCACACACACACACACACACACACACACACACACACACACACACACACACACACACACACACACACAGTCATTTAATGTGTACATCTATTTATGGAAGGTGCACCCCAATGTCACTAAATCATGGGTATAAATGCAGATTACAACAAACACAGCATTGTGTACTGTGAAAGAATGTGTTATTTGTAACATTATATACAGATTAGTGTTGCATTGCTGTTTGATACAGTGTGAAAAGGAGGACTAAACATAGACTAGATATACCTGTATATGATCCCGCATGGCATCAGTATTGCCAGACCCTGACACAGCACCAATCATGACAGTGGGACATCATGACAACTGTCATCCAAAAACATGTGGGATGATATGTCTGTATGCTGCACATACCTAATATGGCAAAACAGAATTCCAAGGCATATAACACTGTTAGTGATGGAGTACAGACAACATATGTTGTCTGTCAGTCACCCCAGTAACACACGTTTACAGGCTACCTGGTGCAGTACTATCTGCTGATTAACTGCTACAAGGCATGGACAGTTGAATGTGTGAGTCATGCACACATTGAAACTGAAGTAAATGTCACACAACAATGACACATAAGCATGACAGATACATGGTATGCATGCACAAGAGTACATATATAGTCCAATCAATAAAATGGCAATCACCATGTTGGCAGTATAACACAAGTGAAACACACAGATAATACTTACTGACCAGAGGGACCAGACTGATGGGGATCAAACTCCAGAGAGGTCTCACAAGCTATCACCCTGAATTAATACAGCATAGTCCATGCCATATACTCAAAAAAGGTCTCCATCATGTCCCTTATCTGGGTTCCGAAGACATTGGTCATGACCTCCTAGATCTCCTCCTGAAAATTGTTTTTATCCCAGTCATGTCAACATCTCTGGGGTGCAGGCAGGATGGTGTGTACAAGAGCAGGTCCAGATTCATCAGCATCATTGTGTTCATCATCCTCACCATCATTCTCTGAAGACTCTGGCAGTGGCCTCACATATGCATACCATTGTCTTCAGATCCAAGAACATCCACTTGTTTCATGCTCTGTAAATATTAATTGCAAAACATTCCCAGAAAGAAAGCCAAATATCTGTCATGCAGAACAGTCCCATGAATATCATAACATAAAATATGATTATGATGACAATTTACACAGAGATTAAAACATGTCCATTATGAACAAAGTTACCTATGGCCCTATATATCATACTCCTAAAAAGAATGACAGTATTCTTTTCTGAATAATTGCATAGACACATACAAACACAGGTCATTAGCTTTATAAAAATCTATGAATCCTCACATCAATATATTGTACTATCTGCATCAATGAATTATATGAGCAACCACAATGTTACATTGTTAAAATGAGGAAAAAGTGATCTGACAGTATTGTAGACAATAGGCAAGCCATATGGCAAACATCTGAGACAGGCGGCATAATATTTGGCTGAACATACATCAATAAAATGAGTACAACACTAAAACAATGTGATATGTTCAGCCAACACAACTGTTGACCTGTGAGATAATCTAATATATTTCTTACTGACAGTATTGTATTTATACAACTATATGCATTATCTACAAAATCAATTAACAATTAATAGCCTGAAAAAAAAACAAAACTTTGTGAATATGCTTGCTGATTCTGAGCTACCACAATCAAATGGGTATTGAGTGCCAGTCGGCTTAGGGTATAACTATGTTTCTAAAAAGAACACACAGAAGGAGTTGGAAACAGATATAACAATGTTGACCTGTGGAGTACGCTAAATATGAACTGCTGCAATTAAATGGGTATCTGCTAAAACACCTAGTTCTGAGACAGATGCAATACCAATATTGAGCTAAAGGCATACCACATAGTCTGCAAATTCCAGTGCAAACACTGACACAGCAGACAACCATTTTCTCTTTGAATAAGCAGACTATACACAACAAAGCAAACACCACAGCTAGAAATACAAGTGTACCAAATTATACATCACAAGCACTAATCAAAGAACTTACACTTGTATGCAAAACATCTACTTAAAAAGATATGTACAGATATACCAAACTAATTGTTGTTTACGTCGTGGAGTACATTTAAAAAAATGTGTGCTGAAAAAATGTCTCAATGATACATGCAGTATTACCACTGCTAGATTTTATTCACAGTTGTAAGCACAACTACCTTATAATGATTTCACTTACCTTACTGACAGATGCTGGGTATTCCTGCATTTTAATGAATAAACATGTTATTGTAAAAAATACAGGCCTGTAAACAGGGCAAGATTTATTTCAGTTCATAAAATACAAAAATTAATCAACATACCTCTCTCCATTTGCTGATATTCAAGCTTGTGCAGCTACTTGATGCACATGGGTTTGTTCTGATTGCAATCCTCTTTGGCTAAAATCAAAAAATAAAATTTATGAAAAATGTATTCCTCAAATTACACTTATACATTTCTCAACACAGTTTGTCGACATTTCTTTCTGATGGACATTAGAAAGTCACAATACACAGTTGACATTTTCA
This sequence comes from Protopterus annectens, assembly GCF_019279795.1. Lineage (NCBI taxonomy): Eukaryota > Metazoa > Chordata > Ceratodontiformes > Protopteridae > Protopterus > Protopterus annectens. Next base: position 563,340,889 of record NC_056743.1, on the reverse strand, counting down.
CAGTCAGGTGTTAACATCTTTGAACACAGATTGGAAGACATGAGATTCAAACCTGAAAACACAATTTAGATCTAAACTCTACCCTTGAAAACTACTGGCCTACCTAACACATCTTAACTGGAAAAAAAAAACATATGTTCTACAGGCAGTGAAAAGAGTTTATAACATCATCTTGATGGGGGTTGGTCTACTAATAATGATCTTGGCTTAGGATTGCAAAGTATTAGCATGTGCTGCTTATGTAGCTAAGCAATTGGAAAAATACCATGTTAACAATGTGTTCAGTACATTAATGGTAATGCAGAGCATATATTCTTCAGGCAATGTGACATTGCCATGTAACATACAGCTCATGTTAATAGAACTATACATGCTGCTGTACATTATGGACACAGAAATGTATGTGTGAGGACCATTCCTTGCTAAATTGCACATCACTAGGAAATTACATATATCTTTCATGTTCTTCATTTCAACTGTTAGTTTGCCCATAACAGTCCCTCAAAATTTGTGGATGATGTCATACTACTATCGACTTCAATATTTCGTGAGAAAATAGACCTTCATAGCATTTTTACAAAGTATAATTAGTCAGACATATTACAGGATTTAGCAAGATGTACTGGCCCCTCCCCCACTGCTAAACAGGTGATGGTAATAGAATGTTACAGATTATGGCTATATTAGTAGGAATTCAATGAATAACCAAGTTATTTGCAACTATGCTTAAAATATACATTAATATGCTTCTACAAATAAATTTTGTGGGTATAATAAAGCAAGATAACTGTTTCAGATAAATGTGTCTCCTTTCCAGATATGAACACACAGCAAACCAAAATGTAAACATGCTGGTCTGTTTTTTACAGGCTGAGCTAACAGTCAGCCCATGCTATTCTTAAACAAACAGGTACTGCTCTGCAAACCTGCATTTCAACAGCTAATGTTATAGCAATGCAGATTACTGCTGTATTTGTAAAAATTCAGACTATATCAGTCAGTTGTTACCATGCACTGCATAAACATTAATATATAGTATTACAATATTGTTCTTCCAAAAAACGCTAGGACTATAGTTAACCAAGGTAAGAGGTACATATATATGTTCCCCCTATGTGGTTTGGAACCCACAACATGCCAAAATTTAGACATGCTGGCCAGTTGCATTAAAGGCCAAACTACTGCTCTACAAACCCTGTTATTAGAAAGCTGATGTTATCAAATCATTACAGGTTACGACCATATTTGTATAAATTTGAAGATTATATCAGTGAGTTGTTATCATGCACAACATAAATCTTAATATAAAGTATTGCAATATGGTTCTTCCAAAAAATGCTATGGGTGAAGTTAACAAAAATATAACAGATACAGATCTATATTTCCCTATCTGGCTAGGAACCCACAACACACCAGCATTTAAACGTGCTTGCCATTTGCGTTATGGGCTGAACTAACATTCAGAAAGGGTTTCATTGTAGAAAATGGGTATTACAGGTGTTTAACAGAAATCTTGTGGAAAACGGATGAATACAGAAAATGCAAACAATTTGTGGAACTTTCATAGTAAATAAATAACATCTATCAACACATAACTAAAAGCAATGGGGCAGGCATTGCTTTTTAAATTAAATATATGCATTGGTGTAGTTGCTTAGAATGAATGATGTAATGAAGTTATATCCGTGTTTGTATTCTAACTTGTAATGTCCCAATAGGTGATACAGTGGGACTATAATGGAAAACTACAAAATGCAAAGTAATCTGCAGCATGTGTCATAGGCGTCTATGATGCATGAAAACAGTGGCTATGTGAAATTGTGTTGTTAGATGTTGTAAAGCATGTGTAAATCTACAAAGGACATACTTATGGATATTATCCACATTATTAAATAAACAACATGGAAATCAAACCCATAGTTAAGATGACAGTATTTAATAAGTCCACTTAATATTCCCCATAACCTAATTATCACGGGAGCTAATACATGGTTATAATAACATCTATCTGATATATATTGTACAGAGAAAAACCTGTAAAATCCATAGCAGTGCTCAGGTATACATAGAATTTTGGAAATGTTTGTAGGGATTCACAGGGTGTCTTCACCTTAGCAACCATCCTTTGAAGGTTCACCTCATCCCTCCGATGCAGGTCATCTTGTGGTGATGAACCTGCACTCCTGAGCAGCAGATCCCCATAATTTGTTAATGCTCCCTTGTGATCCAGTTCCACACATCAGTCAAGACAAAGATCCTGGGTATGGCTCTCATAATCTGCTTCAATCCAACATATGTGTTCAACATCTGGGTCATCTTCTCATCAATCCGGTTGGGCACATGGACATGTCTCAGCCTCCTTGAAGAAGCCATTATGATCCTCAACCTGAAGGTGTCTAGAAAATACAAAAACAGATAAATTCTCACTGAGGTACCACTCAGTTTGCAGTTAACAATGTTCTGATTAGTAAATTTATCATAATCAATATTTAAAAGTGGCGCTGATGTCATATTATCAGATCATCAGAAGATAATGAGCACATGCTATACATGGTGCCATTTATTGATTCCTATTGGATGTTATCACAGTACATCTGGGTGTTTTGGTGCATAATGGTATTTTCTGTGGATGGATATGCAAGAATGGGATTCTAAAAAAATTAATTGTAATTAACCTAATTAATTATGTATGGTGCAAATGATACTAAAAGTTGGGTGCACTTTGATTCTATGATTTGGAGTGGGAGGTACATTGGCAATTGGAAGCATTTCTGTTGTGATGATTAGTAACTCTGTTAAAACTACTCATTACAAAAGGTACAAGCTGAAATTGGTATTCACTCAAAATTATAATTTTAACAAATGTCATAAGTTACTGGAATGATGCTGTCTTGTACTTTATGCATACAGGTGTTATATCAATTCCATATGCAGTTGTATAGAGGGCAGCACAGTGGCAGAGCCAATAGTATTGTCACCTTACATCAAGAAGTACCCTGGTTCAAGTCTCAATTGAGGTGCCTTGTGCAGAGTCTGCATGTCTTCCCTGTATTTACATGGGTTTCTTCCCACATTCCAAAGACATGCATTAGGTTGACTGGACATTCTAAATTGGCCACAAGTGTGTAGTGCGGGTGAACTAACATGACAGGGCTAGCCACCCAGTAGTGTAAACCTTGGCTCTAGATCATCACCACTGTTAAAGTGACACCCCGACTCCATGAAAAAATGGGACCAAAGTGTTGTGGTTGGATAGATACAGTTGTATAAACAGACTTCCATTACAAATGTTAACAGTATATGAGGGCTGGTTTACAGATTATCTTTAATTCCTTGCATTTACAGTTTCTGACACTATCATCTGTAATTCCTTGCATTTACAGATTCTGACACTATCTGTATCTAGTATATGATGTTGATATTTCTTGTCTCCTAACAAAACTGTTATAAACATGTGCTGTTGCTATTACAGATATGTCTTCAATGATGATTATTAACAATGGTATTATCAGTACTTTCTCAATATACTAAGGAACTGTACTGTCTGTTGCCCGGTTACAGATTCTGAGGTTCACCCACATATTCAGTAAGTTCTTCAGATTATTTGTTGTAATATTTAAATGTCATATGCAAGTAGTAGACTCGTGGCAAAATGCTGTTGTCTTCGAACCTCCATGCAATATATATATGTACTGTCAGGGGTTCAAATCTCACTCAACAACTGCAAAATTATTACATGGTATGTTGATTTTGCTAATGTTATGTATGAAGGCATTGTTGTTACTTGTAATATGTCACATTGGTATTCATCACACAAAGGGTTATACAGACATTTTCAATGCAACAGAATTCATAATGTTTATGTTGACATACACTGTTCACACAATGAAATGCATAAATACTGTCATCTTCCTATGAATGTCTTTTGGATGGCCAACTATCCTAGAGATGGACAACTTCTCCTCCAGGAAAATTACATCATACATTTTGCTGTATGCCAACATGAAAGGAGATTCCTAGGCCATTCAGATAATACTGTTTGAAGAAAAGAGATCTGAATGAACCTCACCAACATGATCATTGCAGTTGAAGGCTACATCCCATCCTATGAGACCTGTAGATGACACTGCTCAGATATGATCTTTTGTGCAGCCGACAGAGTGACACGTTATGAGAGATCAAGAGATTCAACCAGTGGAGATCCACCACTGTCCCTTCGTGATGACATTGCAATATTTCTGGCCTTACTACATACAGAAAGAGGGGAGCAATGCATCCCTGGTAGTGGTATTGAAGCTGGAGTTCCAGGGCAGACATGTATTTATTTCCATTACAGGGATGTTTTTAGAGAAAACTACTGCATGTTATTTTAGCAGGCATATTAATATATTACTGTTTTTGATTTACAGCAGCAGGGTTTAGCCATGAACACACTTCCGCACAAGCTGAGGATGGTGAATGTAAGTCTAATTACATCTATTAGTACAACTGAGTTACAGACAGAGCAGCCCAAACTACATTCATAATGCTGTTTGCATTAATATTTACAGGTCCATCTACTCTGGGCCTATAACAGGGGCCAGCAGGTCAGTGTCTTTAAACTGTTTCTGTGAGCACTACCTTGATAGTGCCTCCACCTCATTTCATGGCACTGCTGTTTACTGTTATATTGTTATTTCCCTACCATTGTACACTACAGGTACATCCAGTGAAGAAGCAAGCCATACATTTTCAAGTGAAGATGTAGCAGATATGCTAGAGCAAAATTATCATAGCTTTCAACAATGTGTAATGCATGCGATACCTGACATTTTTGTCCACATTTGTCAATACAGGCCCAGCTGGTGTACAGTTGCAATGTCCATCACGTGAGTATTTGCAGCCAATATTAATGTGTTGTTTAGGTGGTGCTGTCAGCATTCTTTTTCCTAAATACATGACTGTGCTGTCTTCAAAACTCTCAACCTCTTAGCACAATAAATCTGTACAAAGCACAAAATAATGGGGGGACAAAGATCCAAAATAGGGACAGATTTTAAATATTGCTCTTATCAACTTAGAAAGTTGTTGGAATAACAGCGTTTGTGCTGGCATGTATTTTCAGAAGGACATGAAGTTTAAAACTCAAATGTATGTCATTATTTACTGACTTAAATCCTCAGTGATTTGCCACAGAACCACAAATTTTATGTGGAAAAGACCAAAAATATAAGGCAAAAATCTGGACATTCTTCAAAAATCTGGGCAGTTGAGAGATATGCTGTCTTTTTCTTTACTTTCCTTCTACAGGATCCACTGTTCAACACACAAAATATACAGAGCAGGAGTCTGTCATTAGTATGTTATTACATGTTTCATACCTGTTCTTGCTGTTAATCCTATTGTTGACCTCCATTAATACTATGTCCTTTTTAGTATTCCTAGGTCAGTCTGCATCAATGTCCTCAAGTGCACGAGTGGTATGTATGCATCACACATTTTGTATGTTTTAACTGTCTTCACCTGGCAAATGGTATAAATGTTGTGTCAGTAATGCTGTTTTTTTCCCTACATTAGTTGAAGTTCTTCCCTATTCAACACCACTATCTTCCCATGAGTGTTTGCCAGGAGCTTATTTTAATGCATCACATATGTCATTTATGTTGGCCATGTAAACAGATTATTTGCTTATTTTATGTACATTCTTTGAAACATATATACAGTAAACTGCAAGTGAAGTCATTATTATTTGCAATATTACAGTGAGATATATAAGCTATATGTCTTTGATGTTATCCTTCATGTGATGAAGGCACATTATCCCAATCTGTGCCCTTGTATCTTGTAATACATCAACTATTTGTATCTTCCAGCAGCCTATCCAGTGGTCATGATGTTGTTCACGATGTGTCTCAGCATGTTATTATGACCCCTGTCACAGAAGACCTTGGGTTGTTTGGAGAGTCCATCAATGAGGTTGACAGTGATGTTGAAGCAGATGTAGCCTCAGATGTGGAGGTCCAGTTGTTTAGCCATTCAGAGGTTGCTGCCACAGAGGATGTTGAACAGGGTGAGGCACAACACAGTTGAGAGCACTCCTGCTTGCAGTTCCACACAACAACTAGGAACAGAGAGTCACGGTAGATGTAGATGAACAGATGTGCATGGACAGGTGTCAGAGGGTGTCCACCTCCTGCTGTATACAAATGAACTGTCACAACAATAACATTGTTCATAAATCCAACACTTGCCCACGCCACAGATCATGTGGCATAACAGCTACATGTCATGCATGAAGGACAAGATTGCAGACACAGAGAGGTTATGGCTGCATTGGTCACTCAGAATGAGAGTCTGCTAGTTATGGCATGATCATTATAAATCTTGGCCTCTACAGTACTACAGCAGTGCCACACTACCAGCAGGATTTTGCATTTATTGACTGTGCTCAGCAGATTGCAACCTGTGAGATGCAGGTCACTTGTCTGCAGAACTAGCATTGGCCAATGAGAATCACTCTCTGTTGTCCAGCCTGCATAGAGTTTTACTGCTGGACCACCTGCTGAGGTCCCACCAGTCACAAAGCCTTCAACTCACAGTCATGCTTCTTTATGTCAACATGCTGCTGTTTTAGCCCATCTGACTCCTTTGTGGAGAAACCAGGGCAAGATGTGTCTGTACATGGTTGGGGCAGAACAGAGCAAGGTGTGAGACATCAGTGAGGTTGCCTGAGACTGTGTTAGAATGTGTTCAACTGTGTAGTACACTTAACTGGCTCATATTATTGCAATTCCACTGTACACTGAACTGTGATATGCATTTTCTTCATTTAAAATTTCTGCATTATGTCCTGCATGATTTCTCTTTTTTTCATGTTATTATATTGGAGAGATATATATGTATAGCACTAATATGTGTCCCTTATTGTTTACTATACAGTGATGCAACAGTCTGAGTGTTTATGCATACCAGTATCAGCTGAGCTCTTAGCTGATGATCTGTGTTTTGACACATTTGGATATGTTCATGTTGGAATATGTAATGATTATATTATGTGTAAAGTTCAGTGTGTACATCTAGTGGGTACTTACCATTACATGCAGTCTGAGTTGCTGTGGTGAGGCAACACCTGAAGATCAGTGTTCAGTCTGTGTACACATGTACTTGTGGCTTGTCATAACTCAAATATGTGGGTAAGATGCTGGTGTCTTGCCTTAGCTTGCACTTGTGATTGCACCCTATATTGCTTATGCCTGTGACTTCTGTCCCCTATGTCCTCCTGCTCCTCTCCTGATACCTGTGGGATGTCCTGTTCAGATGTTTGGGGTTCTTGGGTAGTTCACTCACACCCGCAGCTGGAAGACCACCATGTGCTCTGGCTAGCATGTTGTGCAGCAGGGCACATGCTGTCATCATTTTTTCTGCCTTTTCAGATGTGTATTGCAGCGTACCCCTGGATGAGTCCAGACAAATCTAGCTTTCAGTACACCAAACACACATTCTATGGTGTTTCTGGTGGTTGCATGTGCTCTGTTGTAAGCCTCCTATCTAGGTTTAATGGTTCATGCTATAGAGTCATTAGCCACAGCTCACATGGACAACCACGGTCAACTGTTGTGGGGAATTAAAACACTTTTGGTCATAATGGATATTTTTGAGATGGGTATTGCATTCTAGCTATGTTCCTGTACTTACTCAGTAGCAGTCCCTCAGGTATTTCACCTTCTGGACTGCAGCCCTCAGTCCACTTTCCCGCCAAAAAGCAGCATCATGGACACTTCTGGGATGTGTTGCCATGATGTTTGTTATGCTGCCTTCTGCTGCCACATAACTTGACAGTTGATGGATGGTCATCCCTTTCTGTTTATATATTGGTCTGCTTCTGGATACACTGGTGTCTTGATAGGTATCTGTGTGCAATCTATTGCACCGAGTACATGTGAAAAGTTTGCTATGTTATAGAACTGGTGCATTACAGTTCTCTACTCCATGGGGTTAGGGGGAAAGTGTATATAGTCATCCACCTTGTTGTACATTGCTTCCAAGAATTTTACCAGGATACAACTGGTAGCTATCTGTGATAGTCCTACATCATCCCGATTTGTCTCTGTAATGTACCAGATACAAGTACACCCAGGATGAGACACACTTTGGTTTCAAGGGTGATGGGGTTTCCTCAAAGGGTCTGCACAGACATGTGTAGTGAGCCCATGTTGTAGACAGCCACACCAGTTGTCTGTCTACCTGGTATCTGTTGATTATTTGCTGGTCTGACAACTGGATTAGTTGCAGCCTTGCTCTGACTCTATCTGGCTGCCTTCCAGAATGTACAGTCACAGCCACATTTATAGCTTGCATCACTGTAGCCTGTTGCAGTATATTAACAGCAGGTTGCATTTTAATGCATAATTTTTGTTTCAGTTTTTCTATGGATGTCATCATAATCCATAATATTCACTTGAATTCCTTGCTGTCTGGAAAGTATGCGCCAAAGAATTTAGAAATGAAGTCAGCATGGCTGTTTGCTGCATTTGAGTTGCATTGTGTACACATTATGTGTTTTGGAATCAGACTGGCATGTGTGGAATCCCTTATTATCCTACGATGAATATTTAAGTACTTGGTCTACCTGTCACATACCTCTCAACCTCTCAGAGCAAGAAATCCGGACAAAGCCAAAAATAATGGGGGGACAAAGGCCCAAAAGTAGGGACACTTTTTAAATACTACAGGCTTTGTATTGTTATGTATTTTCTGAAGGATATGAAGACTTAAACTAAAATGGTTTTCATTATTTATTATTATTTAGTAACATCAATCTTCAGTGATTTGCCAGAAAAACACAACTTTTATGAGGAATAGGCCAAAAATGTGAGGCAAAACTAAAGTCCGGACATTCTGCATAAATCTGTACAGTTGAGAGGTAGGTGTGGCTTCTGGAATTGCATCCACAGCAGATGCACTAATGTCTTCCTTCGGTGTGCTGCTCTGTCCACAAATAGCATCCGTGAACTTTGTGAACTTTATGGAATCTGGCTCATGGTGTTTATTCTTTGTCCTTTGTTCTTTGTCATTGCTTATTACTAAAAATTATTGTAGTGTATTGTACTTAAGTTGCCTATTAGTGATTGCTTATTTTGTTTATCATGTTACGGGGGTTTTGTTAAATCTGCATAAAGGCTGTGCTAATGTTCAACTCTAAAACTCTCAATTGATTTCAACAAGATCTGCAGTTTCTTTTTTGCTGTGTTATTTATGCAGCCTGCATTTTACACTATCCAAATCACTGAATTTATATTTCTTAAACATTATTTTTAATTTCCGATCTGCCTCTTGAGGCTGTAAAAACTTGCATAGACCAGAAAGTTTTAAATGAAAAAACAATCGGTTAGCAAATGAAGATGTGTTTTGCATAATAATCTTGTTTAGACATTCTATGTGTGCATATAGTTCATGTCATCAAGTTTGTATTAGGTTTAACCTGCTGACATATGATTGTGTCATCAAATACCACTGATAATACAAACACTACTCTCAATATTGGTGCTGCAATGGCAGTGTATTGAAACATAGATATTTATACACAGTTTAAGGCAAAGTACAGCATGACACACTGTAACACTTTCTCCTTAATGAAAACATTTGTTTAACTATTGTGAACAAAAATGAAGGCAGCATAGCAGCTTGTTGACTTGTGATACAGAGCACTCGACAAGTGTGCTTTTGTATTTGCATATCATTTTATGCATGCAGAACCCTTTTACCTGTCAGGATCAGATAACCCATTTTCTCTTCAGCCTATTCCTTGGTCAGAGTCTCCATAAGCCCCTTCTACAGTTAGCTGTTCAGGCACAATGACAGCCCATCCTGATTAATGGACCCTGAAATCAAGCCTGTATCCACTCTACTCAGTAAAGTCCACTTAGGTAGACATAGGCCTTATGACCATTGACGTGAATCCTGCAAGATGGCAAGTGCTGTTTTTCAAGGTACTGTCCTAGGATTCTTTGTATATTCGCAGTCACGCTTGCATGTTAGCAGATAGTTTATCTACCATGAGGTGTCTTTAGTTCAATAAGCATTGCACCATCTTTTCTATTAAAAAACTAAGTAACAACTCACCCCTTTCACAAAGCTTTTACATACGTCCATCTTGAAAGTCATCTAAGTGAAAAACTAAAGTGTCTGACTGCAATTAAAAAGGTATGGCTATTGAACAATTCCTGAGTTTTATGATTTAGGGTTTGCAGTTCATAATTTTTTTTGTCTGCATGAGTATGGTATGTATGTGGATTTACTTGCCTGTGAGTGTGTATATGCATGTGTGTGTGTGTGTGTGTGTGTGTGTGTGTGTGTGTGTGTGTGTGTGTGTGTGTGTGTGTGTGTGTGTGTGTGTGTGTTCTCAAGAGAAGGACTATCAATACAATGCAACTATCACTTTAGTGGCATGAAAACAGCTTACATTTGTTACGGTAAAATTGTACGCCATGACATTTTTATCCTAAAATATTCCCTGCTTTCAATGTTTTTATATGAATTTAGACTCTACAAAATAGGATGTAAACAATGTGATGAGAGTAATTATACTAATGATTTTGTTCACAAATGTCAGAAAGGAAAATAGTCTTTAGCTTTCTTAATACACTATAGGTAACAGGATAACCATCAGAGGACACACTAACATTTTTTTTAATTGGAAGATGACAGCAGATGTTTGCAAACTTTATGCTCAATGAAATGGTACTTGTTTTCTGAAAGGGACAAATAATGTTCATTTATACATACTATGGTATCAACCATTTGACTATCCATGTAAAATTTAAGGCAATCAAGAAAGCCAGAAAAAGAAAAGGAAAGAATGCATATTGGATGGTACAACAGTGCAGCAGTTAGCATTGTCACCTGAGTCACAGCAGGAAGTCCTTCCATTTGATTCTTGGCTGGGGTGCCTTCTATGTGGAATCAGCATGTCCTCAATGCATTCATATGTGATTCTTCTGTGTACTCTAGTTTCTTCCCACATTCCAAAGACATGTCTGGAGTGTTTCTCCCCAGGCCTCTGCTGAAAATGGGCTCTGTCCCAGTTGGACTTTCCCATTAAACAAATGTTAAAAAGATATTCAGGACACTTGGAAGGTAAAAAACATACGCATATTGACATGTTTCACTAATATCTTTTTTTTTAACTGTGCATAAGGTTCAACAAGTTTTAATCTAGCAGTGCACAACACTATGTAAAAATAAATAGAAAATATTAAAGTTTGTTTCAAAATTATTTTATTTTTGCTAGACTTGCAGAAAGATGCATGCAGATGTAGTATACTTAAAATTGCAACTCTGGCATCTCCATTTATTTTAAATAACACGGTCATTAAATATAGTTAATTGGGAACTGGATCAAACCTAAAATATATTATTTTTTCCATTGAGGAGTTACTACACTATTAAATGTGTATTTAATAGCAGCCTTATAGACAAATATGTAATACAGAACTTAAATTATAATGCTTAAGGCTAATTCCCTATCTGTTTATATGCAATGAGTTCCTTTTAGGGAAGTAGTATAGTGAAAATGTATTCCTAATAATGCAATTGCTTGAAAATTACATTTTACTTATTTTTATACCCTCATACAAGATTAATTTGTTTTAGAAAGCGGAAAACAGATCCAGTGGATAAATGTGAACCTGGTTATTACAATGTTTATACAATTAATTATAATCATTTATTTCATGCAGATAAAAGGTCAGATATAATCTGCATTTTGTAATTTTGATTTATCTGGCCTGAGTAAAAGCTAAAGTTGTATAAATACATATTGTAAATAACTAATATATATATATATATATATATATATATATATATATATATATATATACATATACGTGTGTGTGTGTGTGTGTGTGTGTGTCTACTTCTAAATTTTTAACTTTCAAAATGTCAACTTTCTTATGGTTGAGACTATAAGATCGATGTTTTGAAAGTTTGAAACTTAAAAAAAACATAAAAATAAATAAATCTTTTTTATTTTTATACCACACCCTGCTAATTAAATGAACCAATTCTCAGATCGCACTACAGCAAGGAAAACACTAAATATACCATTCTGTGGTACAGTGATCTCCATTTAAATGCTTCAAACTCTGAAAACATCAATTTTATGGTCTCGACCATAAGAAAGTCGACATTTCGAAAGTTCAAATTTTAGAAGTACACCCATATTTATCTATCTATCTATATATATATATATATATATATATATATGTATGGGTCTACCTGAAAATGCCGAAAGTTCACAATGCCGACAATGAGAACACCGACACCGGAAGATCAACAACAGAGAAGACCGAAAGTTGATAATCCCAATGCTGAGAACACCATGTTAAGATAAGTGTGCAATAGGGACGGATGTTAGGGTCAGGGTGTGGGTAAGGTAAGTGTGTGATAGTTATGGATGTTAGGGTAGGGTGCGGATCATGTAAGTGTACGATAGTGATGGACTTTAGGTTTAGGGGTGGGTTAAGTGTGTTAGGGTTAGGGTGCGGGTAAGGTAAGTGTGCGATAGTGATGGACTTGAGGGTTAGGGGCGGATTAAGTGAGTTAGGGTTAGGGTGTGGGAAAGGTAAGTGTGCGATAGTGACAGAGTTAAGGGTTAGGGGTGGATTAAGTGAGTTGGGGTTAGGGTGTGGGTAAGGTAAGTGTGCAATAGTGACAGACCTTAGGGTTAGGGTTTGGGTTAAGGTTAGTGCATACATAGTTGTATATATGTAAGGTTTAGTGTAGGTTTGTAAGGTTTTTGGTGTGCTTGTGTTGTGTGTGTATTTTTTGGGAAAGGTATTTGTTTTGTTGATTGTCAGGATTGTGGTTTGTCGGGCATGTGAAGTTTCGTGTTTTTTAACTTTCGTTTTTTTCGTGTTGGTTATTTCGTTGTCGGTGTTTTGGCATGTCGGGGTTATCAGGTAGACCCATATATATATATATATATATATATATATATATATATATATATATATATATCTACACACACACACACACACACACACACACACACACACACACACAGATATATATATATATATATATATATATATATATATATATATATATATATATATATATATATATTGTATATAGATTTTGAAACAGTAAATGCATTCACACAGAATCACATATTTGCTTTCTTTCCATTGTGACACACTCAAAGAAAACTTGTAAATGCAGTATTATTAATTACTAACAATAATGTGTCAAATTCCAAAAACTAGTTGCGGACAGTTCAGTATGCCAAAGGAAGACTTCACAGTACCAGCTGTGCATGCAGTTTCAGAAGGTACACCACAAGCTGAGTACTTAACTATTCAGCATAAGATAATTACAGATTCTGTGCCTGCATGTCAAATTCCACAACACATTGTGTGCCCAATGCACCATAAAATCAACAAACTGCAAAGCCGACTCTGTTTCCAAAATCCTCAGTGAATGCCATACTGCAGTGCAGGGAATGGAAGTTAATCCCTTGGAATCCTATGGAATCCGTATAATACCAGCCCTCCCAAAAATGCTACCAGCAGTGAATGAACTGCAACAGGCTGTGATACTGCAAGCTATGGAAGAGGATGTGGCAGTGCATCCTAGAAGACAGCCAACTAGATAGAGAGCAAGGCTGCATCTAAGCCAGCTGTCAGATCAACAAATCATTGATATATTCCACCTAGGCAGACAGCTGGTGCAGGCTATGTGCAAAGTGTGAGCCCCACAGATGTCTGTGTGGACATTGTGAGGCAATCCCATCCCTCTCAAAACAAAATTGCGCCTGATCATAGGTGTACTGTCATCTGAGCTATTCAAAATACACATGAGGGATGCTGTGGGGGCATCACAGACAGTTACCATTCATATCTTGTCAAAATTCCTGGCAGCAATGTGCAACAAGGTAGTTGAATACATACATTTTCCATCTACCCCCATGGAGTGGAGTGGAGAACTATTATGCACCAGTTCTATAACTTCATAAACTTCCTACATATACTTGGTACAATAGACTGCACAGAAATCCCTATTAAGACCCCAGTGCACCCAGAAGCAGACAGATACATGAACAGAAAAGGATGGCCATACCTGAACTGCCAGTTTGTGTGTGCAGCAGATGGCAGCATAACAAACATCATGTCAACACATCCTGGAAGTGTCCATGATACTGCATTAGGGAGGAAAAGTGGACTGAGGGCTGTATTCCAGCAAGGTGAAATACCTGAAGGACTACTACTGGGTAAGAACAAGGACACATCCAGGGCATAAGCTAAGGACATCCCTCTCAGTGTTATCCATGATGACATTATATGTGTTCAATCCCCACAACAGGTGCCTGTGGTTATCTACTCAAGCCATGGCTAACAACCCTGTATATAGAACCAACAAACTCTGCAGAGGACGCCTACAACAGAGTGCATGCAACAACAAGAAATAACATCGAGCATGGGTTTGGAGTGCTGAAAGCTAGGTTTATATGTCAAGACACATCTAGGAGTGGACTGCAATACACACCTGAAAAGGCTGCACAGATGATAACTGCATGCACCATGTTGCACAATATGCTAACAACAGCACATGGCAGCCTTCCAGCTATAGGTGTGGGTGAACTACCCCAAGAGCCCCAGATGTCTGAAGATGGCATTACACAGCTATCAGGGGAGGAGCAGAAGGACACAGAGGCAGTAGAAACAGACATTGTCAACAGAAGGTGCAGCAACAAGTACAGGCCCAGGCAACACAGCAGTCTCTGACACACTTAGAACATTGATGTTCAGGTGTTACAACATCACAGCAGCATAGATTGCATCTAAGAGCAATTACTAGGTAGATATACACACTGATCATCAGACATAAAAATATGCTTCTAACATATAATAGTTTGAACATATACAAACCTTTCCCAACATGGATCATCAATTCAGGCCACAAGTGACAGAGGTATGGATAGAGTCATAGCGGTGAATGGTAGACACAAATGGATAAACACTTCCTATCTGTCCACTATCAAAAGATGCAAACAGAAAACCAACTTGGTACATAATGCAGAATTGGTGTCAATGGCACATGCAACATTCATCAATGTAAAATATGGATAAACTGTAATGTGCTAAATGGAGTCACCTATGTTTAGTAAACATGTCAGACTCCCATGACATCATACTTCACAATAACCACAGACAGATGATACTGTCAGTAGTCTGCTCATTGTCACAGGCTGAGACTGACACTACCAGACAGAGAAGATCAACTGTTTGTGTTACTCTAACAGACTTGGGTGTTCATGCTGATGGCTCACACCATGGTCTGGTCTGCCCATACCATGTATTTAAACACCTGGCCCAGGTTGCTCCACAGTGGAGACTTAAGTGGTGACAACAGAATGTGGAGACACACTGTGGGAAGGAGCATGAGTGTGAGATGACTGTTTGGTCATGACTGCCCAGTCAGCAACAGATGGGCCAACACCTTAAGTGTGTACACGTTACAGCATAAACATCAATATCCGATGGGTGAATATTGGTCTGCTGAGAGGAAACCTGCTTACCCCATGTAGTAATTGGCTAAGCACAGTCAGGGAATGCAGAACCCTGCTCATACTATGGCACCACTGTAGTATTGTCTTAGCCAGAGATTCAACAGACAGCGCCACAAATAGCATACTTTCATTCTGTGCAGCCAGTGACACCATGAACTACACTTGCCTGCACCCCAGTCCTTCTTGCAGCACATCCAGCTGGCATGCACCATAATCTATGACACAGGCAAGTTCATAGATGTCAGATTCATGATGTCGCTGGCAATATTAATTTGCCTATAGGATTAGGTGGATGCCCTCTATCAAGTGCCCTTGTGCACTGGCTACATGCCTACATCTACTGCAATGGGCAGTATTGATGTGCTGTGAGGAAGTGCTAATATCACTAACAAGCTCAACATGGAGCTGTGGTCCACAGGTCTCATCATGTCCAACATCTGATGTCCCCTCATTTTGAGAATGGCTGGATAAGTTTTCATTCACATCTAAAGCTACAACCACAACAATGTGACTGCCTCCATCTGGTCCAGAATGTATCACCAACTCTTGTTTTCTGTTTGCCAGGGTCATGCTACCATATTATGACACATCAAATTCAACATCAGAATCAGGAGATAAGCTAATGGAGGATAAAGGCAATTGATGTGGTAAAAGAAGAGGCGGATGACACAGGTCAGAAAAATCTGCTTACGTCACATGCTGTATATCATTAATGGCATATGCCGCATATATCTCACTCCAATGTTGTAGATCAGTGCTTGTGATATACCGTCAAGAATCTTTCCAGTGAGTCAGCACATGCATGTAAGTACTGAGCACGTGCAAGATATTGTGCCATTTAGAGTGAACACCCAGAGTGAGAACATGCAAATATGTTGCAGTCAGTTAGACAGTTCATTTAAGTTTAATGTACCTGCTATCCATCCTGATGTGTTTGTACTTAATAAACTACTTAAATGAACAGAACAGCCACACCTCAGCATTGCCTTTATGTATATAAGAAGAGTGACATGGTGTCAGAATGGGTTCCAGAGTTACAACCATGAGGCAACCAGTTAAAGTTGGAGGAATCTATATATATATATATATATATATGTATATATATATATATATAAATATATATATATATATATATATATATATATATATATATATATATATATATATATATATATGAGTGAATCATCCCTACTGCTCAAACAACTAGCAAAACAGGTCAGAAACAAATTCCAAGTACTAAAACTTGCTTAAATTATTTATTTTGGTACAAATGTAAAACAAAGTTCTCAGCATGCTTAAAATTAATTTCTTATTAAACAGTATGTCTGAAACTGTGACATATTGATAAAAATATTCAAAATAATTACAAAAATGTTTTAAACAATATTGAAACCACATAAAATGTACAAAAAAGGGAAAATTACTGTATTTTTTGCTGTGTGCTACTTTTTTGCATTGACTAATTCTATTCAAAATATCTGAAGTGTGCAAAGGTTTTGAAAGTGTGTGTAGTATTACAGTGCTGTTATTTTGCAAAGTAAAGTTGTTTCAAAGCATATTTTGCAAAGTACAGTTGTTTCAAAGCATATTCCATTGGGTGCAGTGTTTCAAAGAGCTTGTTGTACATTTTAATATCTTTACAACTACCTGATGTGTGTGAATGTTCGTACATAATTAAAAGGGACAATGTTGCATTGTGCTTTACTATAATCTTTGGGCATGGCAGAAGGATTTTGCAGACCCCACCACTTGTGTTTGAGAACAATATTGCAGAAAATTGGAGATTTAGCAAGAATACAATATTTTTATATAGGCTGCTTTTTCTGACAAATACGCATGTACAAAGGCATTTATTCTGCTTAATTTTGCTGGTTCAGAGGCCATTCAAAGAGGGCATTCATTTGTGTATGCACCTGCTGTGTTTGCGGGGGGGACTGTCATATTGTGGTACTAGCCGAAACAAGGGAAGACCCTGAATGCTTAAAACATAAATTTAGAGAAATGTGTAACCCCCAAACAAATATTACAATGGAAAGGCACTTATTTTAGACAAGGGATCAAAAGCATGGTAAAACTTTTACAGCGTATATAATTGACTTGAGAAACAAAGCTGAAACATGCAGATTTGGTGATTTGAGAGATGAGTTGATAAAAGACAGGCTTGTGTGCTATATTAATAATGCAACAGTAAGAAAGATTTTGCTTTGAGACAGTGATTTAACTTTGAATAAAGCCATTGATATTTATCAGATATACAAGCTTACAGAAAAGCACACAAGTATGCTTACAAATGAGAATAGCTGTGGAAGGCACAGTGACAAAGCTCATGTTGATAATATGCAGCATGTGGTTAAAATACACAGACCCAAGCACATTGCAGCTACTGCAGGTCCTGTAATGGTCCCTGGCAAACCCCAAGTCTTCCCAGCAAATTCTTGAACATGCTCTGTGAAGTGGACATGCTCAGTGAAGCATAAGGGTGAGTCAGCAAAGTCAAAACATGTGCCCCCACCCAGCTTTGTAGTCAATTGTCATAACTGTGGTGGTAATCATGAACCCAAAAGAGAAAAGTGCTTAGCTTTTGGTCAGCAGTGTCATTCTTGGCAATATGTGTAATAATTTCAAAAGATTTTGTAAATCAAATATGGTACATTCTTTTTTTAAAAGATGGCATTCCAAGAGGCAAGTTCGTCAATTAGAAAGCTGCAACCCAACTTTTTATGTTGATGGTGTGTCTGTGCTTGGTGAAACAGTTAAAGCAGTAGATTTGTGGGCAAAAAATGAAATCTTTTGTACTGTTTGGTTTAATGGGAGTCCTGTAGAGCTCAAAGAAGACACTGGCTCAAAGTTCATGTTATGTCAGCAGAAATATTTGCTAGAGTAAAAGCTGCAAAACAACTTGATTTGACAAAGTGTGTCAAGCTTGTTATTTATGGTGGTGAATAGATTCAAACCTAAGGCTCAGTAGTGCTTTCATGTTACTCTGCTGGGAACAGCTATGACTTCCAATTTTTCATTGTCAAGAGACATCTGCAGCCATTATTAGGCCTCTGAGACAGTTTGAAAATGGGAATGCTTTAATTTAATAAGGAAGTTCACCATGCAAGCCTGCATGACAACAGCTCAAATTTCACCCAAACTATTTTTTCTGACTATGCTGATATTTTTGCAGACAAACTATGCAAACTGCCAGTTGTGTACTGCATGAAGTTCGACCCAGAGGTCAGCCCAGTCATCAGACCAGCACAGAAAGTTACAGTAGCTATGCAAAGCAGAGTCAAAGCCAAGATAGACAAAATGGTGCAGCTAGGAGTAATGTGTCCAGTAGAAGAACCTACTGAATTGGCATCCTCCATGATGGTAGCTCATAAGAAAAGCACAGATTATATCAGAATATGTATTGATCCAAGAGATCTGAACAAAGTATTAAAAATACCTCATCATCCTATGCACACAGTCAAAGAGGTTGCTGCCCTCATGTCAAACGCCACTGTATTTTTTCTTTTAGATGAAAATAATTCATTTTGGCAAATTTTGTTTGATCGAAATCTCATTGTTAACTACATTCGGTACACCCTTTGGAAGATACAGATTTCTGAGAATGCCATTTGGGATCCAGTGAAGTCCTTCAGCATGCAATGTAGTAAATTTTTTTTCTGGCTATCTGTATGCTGTTATAGTAGATGACATTCTAGTAGGAGGCAAAGATGAAGTCAAACATGACAGGAACCTCAGGAAAGTTCCGGAAAGAGCACAAGTGAATCTTAAGCTGAATCCTCAGAAGTGCAAGTTCAGGCAATGCAAAGTTACTTCTGTTGTTCACCTGTTTACCTGTTCAGCCTTATGACCAGATCCTTCCAAGCAAACTGCAATTTTAGAGATGCCAGGTACAGACAATGTCCAAGCCCTGCAATGTTTTCTTGGCATGGTCAACTACCTAGGCAAATTCAGTCCAGATGAGAGTCAACTTTCAGCTCTCATAGTGGAGCTGACATGCACAGATGTAATTTGGTCTTTGTCAGAACAGCATCAAAGAGTATTTGATGCCCTGAAACAGAAAATTTCCAACCCACAAACTCTCAACTACTATGATGTTCACAAACCATTTGCTCTTTCCTGTGATGCTTCTAAGTTTGGTCTAAGTGCAGTCATTCTTCAAGAGGGTTGACCAGTGACCTATGCATCGAGAACTCTTACCTAGACTGAGATGCAATATGCCCAGATTGAGAAAGAGCTTTTGACAATTATGTTTGTATGTTCGGAGTTCCATAATTATATTTATGGTTGACCTATCCAGATCAAAATTGACAACTATTTTGAGAAAGCCTATTCATACAGCTCCAGCTAGACTGCAACACATGATGCTCAAATTGCAAAAGTACAATTTCAATCTTGTTTACACATAAGACACACTTCATCTTGCTGATACTTTATCCAGATCATTCTGAAAAAACACATAACAGCATGACAATGAGCAACTTGATTTTGAACTCATGGAAGTGAGAAATTTTTCTTTCACACGTTGATGAGCTCAGAACTCACACAACTTCAGATCTAATTCTCCAGATGCTCAACCACTTTATCAGTCAAGTATGGCCTTCAAAGCAATCTTGTTTACCAGTGGAAGTGCAACTTTATTTTCCATACAGAGATGAGATTTTGTCAGACTATGGTATCATCATGAAAGGTCCAAAAGTTATTGTTCCAAAGTCCTTGCAACAAGAATTTATTCAGATCTTGCATTGTGGCCACCCAGGAACTGATTCTATCAAAAGAAGTATGAGCGGACTAGGAATTTGGCCTTCTATGTCAAGAGATATCTAGAAAGTACTTTCATCTTGTTCAGTATATAATAGTACAAAGCTGCATCAACAGAAAGAGCCACTTCAGTTAAGCCAGATTCCTGACAGTAGCCACAGATATCTTTGAGTGGAATGGTTAACATTATTCGGTGTTAGTAGACTCTTATTGAAATTAGTTCGAGATTGACCTACTTCCCAACCTAACTTCCAGTACTGTCCTTACTAAGTTGAAGCGACATTTTTCTGTCCATGTTAGTCCACAAAGAATTATTCCTGACAATGGTGCACAGTTTACAAGTCAGCAGTTCAAGAGATTTACAGAAGAGTGGAACTTTGTTCATATTACAAGTAATCCTGAATGCCCTCAGTCAAATAGCTTGGATGAACATGCAGTTCAAAGTGCAAAACAGCTGTTAGGGAAATCCAGATGTGACAATGCCAATGTTTTTCTAAACTTGTTAAATCTCAGAAACATTCTTCATGATAATCATCTTGGATCACCTCCCCAAAGACTTATGTCAAGACATACCAGAACCACATTGCCGATCAGCAGTAATTTATTGGTTCCATGTGCTAAGAACAACAAAGCAGTAAAAGCCCAACTGTTGAACAAATGTTTGTGCCAGAAGTCTAACTATGATAAAACCAGAAAACCACTCCATTCTTTACAAAAAAGGGGAGATAGTAAAGATGCAGATGTCAAGACATTTTGATTGCATCAGATTTGTGAAAAGTTTGTGCCAAGAGCCGAGATTTTTCATAGGTTCATAGGTGTATACTAGGCTACTGGCCCTGGAACCTTTACAAGCCTAGCTCAAAAAAAATTGTCCAGGCACTGTGCCACCTGATGTTAGTTCACACTGCCCCTATCCAATAGGGCAACTAGAGTGATCCTTGTAGTGAACTTTCTGTTATCCATCCATTTGTCAAGACTTCTCTTGAAGAGGGCCAGCAAGGTGCTCTGCTTGACATGAATGGGAAGCTTATTCCAGAGTATGGGCAGTATTTCATAGGTTCATAGGTTGGTACTAGGCTATCAGCCCTAGAGCCTATACAAGCCTAGCCATAACAATTCCCTGGCTATTTCGTCCCACATTATTTACGTTCCTGGACCCCTGTCTAGCAGGGTGACTGACGTGATCCCTGGGGTGAATTTCCTTTCTCCCATCCAATCGTCAAGGTTCCTCTTGAAGAGGTCCAAAGAGGCACTCTGCTTGACATGTATGGGCAATCTATTCCAGAGTCTGGGGAGTCTCTGGGTCAGGAACCTATCCCTCCAGCATGTTTTGTTTATTGTGATGACAAGGTTTAGATCCCTGGAGCGTGTAGCTCTGAGGGATTGGGATTTCTTTAAGTGTAGCATGTCCAACAGCTCTGGGTTTGACATGGCCTTGTATGTTAAGCAGAGATCGCCTCTGAGTAGACGATATGCGACAGAGTATAGCTGGAGTTTTTAAGGCGGTCAGCGTAGGGCATCTGCTTTAGGCCTGTGATTCTTTTAGTGAGGTATTTCTGAGGCCTTTCCAGTTGTTGCAGATGTCTTGAGAGGTACATACCAAATGGGGCGTTGTATTCTATAATGGGTCTAATGAGGGATGAGTACAGTGGGACAATGACCTCCTTTTTCTGGATGAAAAGCCCTTCGTGATGAGGTGTGCCACATAGAAGGATTTCCTGACTGTTGTGGCGATGTGGTTATTGAAGGTGAGACCACTGTCCACCTGTGTCCCTAAGTCTCTTATCACACTTTCTGTGTTTAGTGTACTGCCACCTATATGGTAATTCATGGATACATGTTTTTTCCCAAAGGGGATAACAATACATTTCTTGGCATTGAACTTGAGCCCATGGCTCTGGCACCAAGCATCTGTTTCTGTAAGGCCCTTTTGTAGAGTATCCACATCATTTAGGGATTCAATAATGGCTCCCAGTTTGCAGTCATCTGCAAACTTTGTTAGCCAGAGTCCCTTAGTGTTGACCTGTACTTCAAGTAGATGCCAAACAAGAGCGGCCCCAGGATTGAACCCTGAGGTACTCCACTTGTCACTTGTCTGGAGCTGGATTTGGAGTTGGCTACTTTTACAGTGTGGGTTCTATCAGTAAGCCATTTAGCAACGGTGACATAGGGATTAATGCCCAACTTAGTAAGTTTATCTATGATTCCAGAGTGGGGGATGGTGTCAAAGGCCTTGGCAAGGTCGAGATGGGCTGTGTGGACCACCTTACCCTTGTCCATGGCTCTGGAGACTGATTCAAAGAAGTCAATCAGGTTCAGGAGACAAGATCGGCCCTTCACAAACCCAAACTGGGTGGGGTCCAGTGTTTGAAGGTTGCCAATGTCTTTGTTTATAAGTTCCATGATAATACGCTCCATGGCCTTGCAGATAAGGCTTGTCAGACTGATGGGACGGTAGTTTCTGGGATCCAAGGTGGATCCCCTTGTGGATTAGGATAACTGTAGCTCTGTGCCACTCAGTGGGCACGAAACCTGAGGTGAGGCTATGATTAAACATGACACTTAGGTGAGGTGCCAGTTCATATTGTAGTTCATGTAGTACACAGCCCGGGATGTCATCTGGTCCCATGGATGCTGTATTCTTGGCTTTAGAGAGTGAGTTTTGTACCTGTGTGGCCGTTATTACTGGAATTTGGCAATCTTCCGGTATTGAGATGGGCCATTTAGGGGTGAGAGGGGTGAAGTTGGCACTGCATCGATCTGTTTGGCAATATCCTTCAGATCAGTATATTTAATGCCATTCTGTTTTAGCTCAGAGCAGATCTGAGCATTGCCATTTAGATTCTTGTCATAGTTTTAAAATGCTTTGTGATTGTCTTTGGAATCTTTGGCAATTTTATTTTCGCAACTAGCTTTGGAGGATTTTATGAGGCATCTCAGTTTCTTACTGAGGCTAGTAAGGGAGTTTTTTGCATCCTGGGATTTTCCTCTTTTCTGCAAAAGGTTCTTCCTTTTGTTCTAAAGTTTGTTTATGGCAGGGGACCACCAGATTGGCTTCCTTTTTTTGGATGAGAGCATTTTGGTTCTATTTGGGATGGCACGATTCATGCATGAGTGGATGTGCTCGTACAGTGCCTTAGTGTAGGATTCAGCAGTTGAACTTTCAGTTCCCGTCTGCATGGGTGTCATGAAGTTTGTCACTTCTGACATGAGTAGCATGAAGTTGGCTTTGGAGAAGTTTTTTATGGTGGTTTCTTTACTGGGGGCTGGGGGTGGGATGTGGATGTTAAGGGTGATTAGCTTATGGTCAGACCTGACTAACGAGGGGGTGACCATAGGTATGGAGCATTGATTTCCCATGTTGGTAATGACCAGGTCTAGGATATTGGAGCACCTGGTGGGACTATGGATTAGTTGATCCAGGGCGTTGTAATTTATGAATTCCAAGAACCGCTCGCGAAAGGTGTTGGGACATGAGTAGTTTTCCCAGTTAATGGCAGGGTAGTTAAAATCACCCAGTATTAGGGTGTTTGGTTCTATCTTAATATTTTCCAGTATGTTTAGAAAGGTGTAGTGAGAATCTTGGGGTATGGTGGGGGATCTGTAGCAAGCTACAATTTGGATTGCAGTCTTACCTAGTGTTAGTTGCACTTGGAGAATTTCAGACACATTGTGTTGGCCAACTAGCCTGGTGGTGTGAATATCCTTGGTGAATATTGACACTCCTCCACCTTTAGTGTTTCGGTCCTGGTTTGGTGGCCGAAAAGTGTGGTAAGAGTTGTAGCCTGGTATTGCAGGGGTGCTCTCTGGAGCCTTGAACCAGGTATCAGTTACTGCACAGATATCGATGTTCTCCATTTGGGAGATGAACCTGTCCCTCCAGCATGTTCTCTTAATTGTGATAATGGGGTTGTGATCTCTAGAGCATGTGGTGCAGGGGTATGGGATTTCTTTAGGTGTAACATTTCAAGTAGGGCTGGGTTGGACATGGCTTTGTAAGTCAAGTAGAGATCACCCCTAAGTAAATGATAAGAGACTGAGAAAAGCTGAGGTTTCTTTAGTCTGTCAATATAGGATGTGTCTAAGGCCAAAGATCCTTTTTGTGGGGTACTTTTGTGGCCTCTCCAGCTGTTGTAGATGTCTGGTCAGGTACATGCCAAATGGGGCATTATATTCAAGGACTGGTCTAATGATGGATGAGTAGAGAAGGTTGATGACCTCTTTCTTACTGGTTGCGAAACCTTTGATTATAATATGTGCAATGTGGTGGTAGAAGTGTAAGGAGGCTGTCAACCTGGGTGCCCAGATCTCTTATGGTGCCTTCAGTATTCAGTGGGCTCCCATCACCATGGTAATTCATGGGAACTGTGTTTTTTCCAAATGGGATGATAACGCATTTTTTAGCTTTAAGCTTCAGGCCATGGTTCCGACACCAATCATTGGTTTCAGAGAGGCCATTTCGTAGGATGTCTGCATCACTTGGGGAGTTGATAATGACTCCTAGCTTGCAGTAATTAGTGAACTTGGTCAGCCAAAGTCCTTTGTGTTGGCCTGGAGAGAGCCCAGGACCGAGCCCTGTGGGACTCCACTCATGACTGGTTGACAGTCTGACTTGGAATTTGCAACTTTCATTCTGTGTGTCCTGTCTATGAGCCAATTTGCAACCCAGCTAGTGATGTAAGGACTGATGCCTAATTTGGTAAGTTTATCAACGATACCTGAGTGAGGACTGGTATCAAAGGCTTTGACCAGGTCAAGGTAGGCTGTATGCACTGCCTTACCCTCATCCACAGCCTTGGTGACTGACTCAAAGAGGTCAATCAGGTTGAGCAGACAGGATCTCCCCTTGACAAAACCAAACTGTGTGGGGTTAAGAGTCTGGAGATTTCCTATATCTTTGTTAAGCAGGTCCTTGATGATGCACTCGATAGCTTTGCATACCAGACTTGTCAGGCTAATGGAGCGATAGTTCCCAAGGTCAGTAGTTGCTCCCCCTTTATTGAGCGGGATGACTGTAGCAGTGCACCATTCATTAGGGACATAGCCTGAGGTAAGGTTGTGATTGAACAGGGTACACAGATGTGGTGCCAGTTTGTTTTGTAGCTCATGTAGGATGCAGTCAGGGATAATATCAGGTCCCACTGAGGCTGTATTCTTGGCTTTGGACAATGCAACTTTTACCTTTGCTGCAGAAATGGTGGGTACCAGGCTTTCTTCTGGTATTGTAATAGGGTCCTGGGGGTGTGTGGGGTAAAGTTGGCACTGAATCTGTCAGCCAGCATGTTGGCTATATCTGTTGGCTCAGTGTAGGAGGTGTCATTGTGCAATAACTCAGAGCAAATCTGGTTATTGCCTTTGAGGTTTTTTATATCACTATAGAAGGTTTTGTGATTGTTTTTGCTGTCAGCTGCAATTCTGCCTTCATAGCTGGCTTTAGTGGATTTGACAAGGGATCTCAGCTTTTTGTTGAAACTGATAAGGGAGGTTTTCCAGTCTTGTGACTTCATTTTTTGTTGCAACAGTTTCTTCCTTCTGTTGTAGAGTTTATTTATGGCTGGGGACCACCAGATTGGCTTTCTTTTTTGGAGGAGAGCATCTTAGTTCTATTTGGTATGGCAAATTCCATGCATTTGTGCATGCATGCTCGTACAGTGCATTGGTGTATGATTTGGCAGCCAAACAGCTATTTTCCATTGGCATGGGTGCCGAGAAGTTAGCCACCTCTGTTTTTAGGCGCTCAAAGTCAGCTTTAGAGAAGTTTTGTAGGGTGGTCACCTTAGCGGGGGGTGTAGGTGAGATGGAGATTTCCATGGTGATCAATTTGTGGTCAGATTTAACAAGGGATGAATTGACTATTAGTGTGGAGCAACAGTCTCCAATATTGGTGATAACCAGGTCAAGGATGTTGCTTCCTTTAGTGGGGGTCAGAATGAGCTGGTCCAGGGCATTGGAAATGATAAATTCCTGTACATTGGTACTAGAATAGTTTTCCGAGTTGATGGAAGGGTAGCTGAAGTCACTCAGTATGAGAGTATTGGGTTGGACCTTGATAGATTCCAGGGTGTTTAGGAACGTGGAGTGAGGGTCCAGTGACATGTTTGGAATTCTGTAGAAGGCTATGACTTGTATCGCAGTCTTACCCAGTGTTAGCTGTACCTGAAGTATCTTGGATGCATTGTGCTGGGCTATCAATCTAGAGGTGTGTGTATCCTTTAAGAATATGGAGACACCACCACCTTTGGAGCTTCCGACCATAATCTGGGGCCTTAAGGTATGGAATGAGCTGTAGCCTGGAGGCACGGGGGGGGGGGGGTATTCTGCCTCTTTAAACCAGGTTTCTGTCACAGCAAAGATATTGACATTCTCCATTTGTACATTGTGGAATCACAAGGAGTGCAATTCAGATGAAATCAGAAACATTTGTTACCAGTGTTTGAACCAGTGTTACAGCATCTTGCCTGTGATAAAGACTCTAGTTCTCAGAGTGACTTGTCCAATGTTCCTGTTCCAGAGGACATTCCATCAGAAATCTCCATTCTAGAAAAAATCCCTGAGACTCCTCAAGCAGAACATTCCCTAGTAACTGTCCCTGTTGCTAAACCCAGTCCTAACTCATTTGTCAGGGGATCAGGTCGTATCTCAAAACCTAGTTCCAGATACATGGCAACGTGGACATAAAGGGCCCATCTCTGTACCAGAAGAATGCAAAGTTCCTGTAATCATGACTGCACAGGTAAAAACCACACTCTCCAAAGCCAAGAACACAGCATCCATGGGACCTGACAACATCCCAGGCTGCATTCTTCATGAACTACAGAATGAACTGGCACCACACCTAAGCACCATGTTCAATCATAGCCTCATCTCAGGCTTTGTCCCCATTGAATGGTGCACAGCGATGGTTATCCCACTCCACAAAGCGGGAGCCACCACAGACCCCGGGAACTACCGCCCAATTAGCTTAATGAGCCTGGTCTGCAAGGCCATGGAATGTATCATCATGGGACTTATAAACAAAGAGACTGGTAATCTCCAAACTCTGGACCCCATGAGTTCGGGTTTGTAAAAGGCAGATAATGTCTCCTAAATCTGATTGACTTCTTTGAAGCAGTCACCAAAGCCATAGACGAGGGTAAGGTGGTTCACACAGCCTATCTAGATCTTGCCAAGGCATTTGGCACCATCCCCCACTCTGGAATTATAGATAAACTCACTAAACTAGGTATAAATCCCTATGTCACAAGATGGGTTGCCAACTGACTCAGTGAAAGAACACACACTGTGAAAGTAGCAGACTCCAAATCTGACTTCAGACTAGTGACAAGTGGAGTACCACAGGCTTCAGTCCTGGGTCCTCTCCTGTTTGGTATCTACTTTTCTGAAGTACAGGCTAACACAGAAGGTCTTTGGCTAACAAAGTTCACAGATGACTGCAAACTAGGAGCCATAATTAAAACTCCAAATGATGTGGACATCCTACAAAAGGGCCTCACTGAGACAGATGCCTGGTGTCAAAGCCATGGCTTTAACCTTAATGCCAAAAAGTGCACTGTCATCCCCTTTGGTTAAAAACTCTGTACTAATAAGCTACCACATAGGTGGTAGTCTACTTAACACCGAAAGTGTGATAAGAGACCTTGGGACACAGGTGTACAGTAGTCTCTCCTTTGATAATCACATTGCCACAGTAGTCAGAAAATTCTATGTGGCACACCTCATCACAAAATGTTTCTTATCTAGGGAAAAAAAGAGGTCATTGTTCCCATCTACTCGTCACTCATTAGACCTATTATAGAGTACAATGCCCCTTTTGGTATGTACCTCACAAGACATCTACAACAACTGGAAAGGCTGCAGAAATACCTCACAAAGAGGATTACTAGCCTCAAACAGATGCCCTATGCTGACTGTCTCAAAAAACTCCAGCTTTACTCCATCGCATATCGCCTAGTCAGAGGCGATCTCTGCCTAATGTACAAAGCTATGTCAAACCCAGAGCTGTTGGATATGCTCCACTTAAAGAAATCCCAATCCCTCCAAGCTACATGCTGTACGGGCCTAAACCTTGTCACCACAATAAACAGAACATGCTGGGGGATAGATTCTTGTCCCAGAGACTACCCATACTCTGGAACAAACTACCTATCTATATCAAACAAAGCTCCTCATTAGCACTCTTCAAGAAAATTTTTGATGATTGGATGGGAAATAGGAAATTCACCCCGGGGATCACCTCTGTGGCTCTATTTGACAGTGGCAGAGGAAAATAATTTTCTTGAGTGGCGAAAGCCAGGGTACCTTTTTGGCTAGGCTTGTATAGGCCCTAGGGCCAATAGCCTAGTACCTACCTATGAACCTAAGACTGTTTTTCTTTATTAGTGTCTGTATAATTCCATGCCTATTAAAATGTCACTGTTTATATGAGACAGCTCAGTAAAGAGGAAGGATGTAGATCAGTGTGTGTATCTGATATACCTTTAAAAAGTTTTCCAGTCAGCACATGCATATAAGTACTGAGGACATGCAAGCTAGAGTGCCATTTAGAGTGAACAGCCAGAATGTGAGCATGAAAGTATGTAGTCAGTCAGTTAGTTAGTTTGTTTAAGTTCAATATTCCTGCTATCCATACTGATGTATTTGTATTCAATAAGCTACTTAAATGAGCAACCAAGCCTCATCATCTTCTTTATGTATATTAGAAGAGTAACAAGTGTTACAGATAATAATGACTTACCATGAGATACTGTCTGTGTATGGACCATGGAAACTATATAACAGGGAGCTAACAATTATGTTCCTCATGCAACATACATGACATATGTGAGTAATATAAGCATAGCACACACCTGGCATGTCCTCTTGGGAAGATGGCACCAGAGGAGAAGGATGGAACACAACTGTTTTAGGTAAACAAAGACATAAATACAGCATTCTTAATCACCTTCTTGCCAGCATGGACAATTCCTACAGAGGTAAAACATACAGTAGGTAATACATACATATATCAGTTGTTTGTGGCTTAGGTGTTGATGATGACTGTCCTTTGAAGGAGCAAAAGGACACAATATTAATTGAGGGAAACAACTGGAATAACAGCAATGACATGTATAAAAGAGGGGTAATAGCATATCAGTGACACCCTCTCCATGTGGTGAGTTTGTGTGTCATAATACAGATCCTGCAGTGGAAAAATACAAAAAAAGGCAAACAGTCATGTACGCAGGCATTGACATAGTCACATGATGGCATATACAAAACAGTAGCAGGGTCTGCTGATACTTAATGTATGGTGCACCTGTTGGCCAGGTGTCCCTGTGTTGAAAAACAGCAACATTAATTTTGTACAGCACAGTTCTGCTACACATTGCTGTAGCCTATGAACATGTTAAGAAACAATACCTGTAGTTGTATGACTGCATGTCTTTACAAATCCATTGGTCATCATCACCCTGTGTGGACTTATGTGCACAATGCAATTCTGCTGCTGCAGCACAAAAATGACAATGCACAAATATTCATGCAATAGCAATATGTACCGATTTACTCTACATGCTTCAATGATATGCAAAGTAACACATCCATGTGTGGCTAGAACACCTGCTTCTATCTTACCCCTAAGAATCCAGTACTCCCCACTCAATTTATGCAGTGATGCAATAAACTGTGTGATCTCATTAAGGGGTGTCAACAGGTGGCATCCCTCAATGTCTCATACAGGTCTATCCCATTAGCTGCATGAAGATTAATGTCAGAGCACCATTGGTGATAGGCCTCCCAGGATCTATTATGACATCCCACAGCATTAATCATGTTGGTGGGGGTGGGTCCAGAATTTACTCCTCCATACTGTGTTTTCTGCCCATCCAAGGAGTCTCCATCCTTGTTAGCATAAGACTTCTATTATAATCTTGTTCTCCTGTGGTGAGATATTGCCCCCATAGGTCTGTTTGCCATATGAAAGCCAGTTATATGCACATGGTTAGATTTATGTGGATGTCCACATATGGAGATGATTATGTGGACAGCTTATGCCACTGTAAACCTTATGTAGTCCTGAGCAATGCAAATTTTTAGGAAATAGTCTCTATGACATATAAAACCATAAAATAATGCATGAATACATAAAACCTGTAACAACAGCATAAATTATGATACCCGTAGAGTCTGTCTGAGGAATTTGATACCCTTACAGTGGATAGCACAATAGTAGAGGTCCTAATGCAACAGCACTGTGCAACATGAGCCAAATACTCTACATGCATTTCACATTAACATACTGCACATAACATATGTGTACAACAGAAATTTGTGATGGCTGTAGTTGTAATGCAATTGGAACCTAAACAGACAACCTGTATAAAAAAATATTTTTTATGATGAGCTTATATCAACACTATCATTACTGAGCAATGAATGCCATAAACATTAGCAGACAGTATCTGAAAATTATCAATTGAGCAACTTACAAAAAGGGTTGGAAAACCTCTGTATCTGTAAGCAGGCCACAGACAGTACATCAACATGGATCCTTTTTAATTGTGTCAGTAGTTCTAATACTTGCTTTAAGAAGCAGCAATGAAGAAATATCCATAACAGCAATATGAATACATACTATATAGCAATATATGGATAATGTTGGAATCCACAGTATTCCATACCTATATTAGAGTGTATCTAGTCACCTGCAATATATACAAAATTTCCATGAATCCATCCTTATTTAATGCTCATTTGTACTCTTTATAGCTGTCTATACAAGTACATATAGGAAAGTACTGCATATTATAAATGCAGATGTAACCACCTGTATACATGCAGGTCAAACCCACACCCCTCAAGTAAGTGACAAACATTTTTCATAGTGCACACATTTTTCCATAATTGCATCGACCTAACCAATAAGAATACTTTGATAATGAGTAATGTTAACATAGGTCTATAAGGAGTTAAATGATTCACAACACAGCAATGCTAGCAGGTGTGAAATTACCTTTGCAGCTATCTATGGGTCAGGGATATCTGAAACTAAGACCAGCTATGTGGATACACGTTTTAAGTACCATTAGTGCCATTCAAAATTAATGAGGTTCATTAAAAGTCAAAGTTTTGGGATCTCATTTGTGCAAGTCCACATAAGTTCTTGAGATCTGACACATTAACCAATAGTATGGCATGATGGGAAGGTGCTCCATGCAAGAACCTGACAGGTATTGTTAAACAGGACCATATGTAACATGTGCCAGTTATATTCTAATGATCTGATAACATGCCTTGGGTGCCACTTTTAAATATTTATTTTGATGCATTTACAGATTACATCATTGCTACCTCCAAATGGAGTGGTACCTCAGTGAGCAATTTATTGAACTGAGATGTATTGATATTTTCATTATTATCATAGAGATGGTTATTTCCAGGAAGCTTTGATGTGATTGGGCACCCAAACAGAGCAAGGAGAAGACCAGCAGATACTGACCATCTATTCTTGTGTGGAGCATTGCATGAGAACCAGTCCAAGGAACTTCACAATGATTGACATTTGGAGCCAGATTACCAGGGAGCATCAATGGTGTATGGGAAGCTACTAGACTAGTCTGCAGGTTCACCACTGCTACTATAACTGTAACCAGAGGGCCACAGAGGAACTTCATTCCAGGATTGCTGAGGTGTGGAGACAACCGGCAGATACATACAGTAAGTGTCATAATGCTATGCAACCCCCGTACATTCCTAAGGCTGTGTCCCAGATGTATCAGATACATGCCTTGTAAAACCAATAAGTAGTTCATAGGTTCATAGGTAGGTACTAGGCTATCAGCCCAAGGGCCTACGTAAGTCTAGCCAGCAAGGTTCTATAGCTTACGCCACCCAAGAAAGTTATTTTCCTGTGCCACTGTCCAGTAGAGACACAGAACTGATCCCCGGGGTGTATTTCTTATTTCCCATCCACTCATCAAGATTTTGCTTGAAGAGTGCTAATGGAAAACTTTGCCTGTCATAGATGGGTAGCTTGTTCCAGAGTATAGGAAGTCTCTGGGACAGGAATCTATCCCTCCAGCTTGTCCTGTTTATGTGGTGACAAGGTTTAGGTCCCTAGAGTGTGTAGCTCAGAGGGATTGGGATTTCTTTAGGTGTAGCATGTCCAGCAGCTCTGGGTTTGACATAGCTTTATATGTTAGGCAGAGATCACCTTGGAGTAGGTGATATGCTATGGAGTAAAGCTGGAGTTTTTTGAGGTGGTCAGTGTAGGGCATTTGTTTGAGGCCAGTAATTCTCTTTGTGAGGTACTTCTGTGGCTTTTCCAGCTGCTGCAGATGTCTTGTGAGGTACATTCCAAAAGGGGTGTTGTACTCTATAATGGGTCTAATGAGTGATGAGTAGAGGGGAACAATGACCTCTTTTTTCCTGGATGAGAACCCTTTTATGATGAGGTGTGCCACGTAGAAGGACTTCCTGACGACTGTGGTGAGTGACTATCAAAGGACAGACTACTGTCCACCTGGGTCCCAAGGTCTCTTATCACACATTCCATGTTAAGTAGATTGCTACCTATGAGGTAGTTCATGGGTACAGAGTTTTTATCAAAGGGGATGACACTGCACTTTTTGGCATTGAGCTTGAGGCCATGGCTCTGACACCAGGCATCTGTCTTAGTGAGGCCCTTCTGTAGGATGTCCACATCATTTGGGGACTTGACTATGGCTCCTAATTTGCAGTCATCTGTGAACTTCATTAGCCAGAGGCCTTCTGTGTTAGCCTGTACTTCAGAGAAGTAGATACCAAACAGGAGAGATCCCAAGACGGAACCCTGTGGTACTCCACTTGTCATTGGTTTGAGGTCAGATTTCAAGTTTGCAACTTTTACAGTGTGGGTTCTGTCAATGAGCGATTTGGCAACCCATCTTGTGACATAGGGATTTATACCTAGTTTAGCTATAATTCCAGAATGGGGGATGATGTCGAATGCCTTGGCGAGGTCAAGATAGGCTGTGTGAACCACCTTACCCTCATCCATGGCTTTGGTGACTGCCTCAAAGAAGTTGATCAGGTTCAGGAGGCATAATCTGCCTTTCACAAACCCGAACTGGGTGGGATCCAGAGTTTAGAGGTTACCAATGTCTTTGTTTATGAGTTCCATGATGATGCGTTCCATGGCCTTGCAAACCAGGCTTGTCAGGCTAATAGGTCAATAGTTCCTGTGATCAGTGGTGGCTCCCCATTTGTGGAGTGGGATAACTGTTGCTGTGCACAATTCAGTGAGCACAAAGCCTGATGCAAGGCTATTATTGAACATGGTGCTTAAGTGGGGAGCCAGTTCGTTCTGAAGTTCATGTAAAACACAGCCTGGGATGTTGTCCTGTCCCATGGATGATGTGTTTTTGTCTTTAAAGAGTGCAGCTTTTACCTGCATAGTTGTGATTACAGGAACACTGCATTCTTCCTGTATAGATATGGGCCCCTTATGGAGTGAGAGGGGGGCAAAGTTAGCACTGAACCTATCTTCCAGGTGGCAATATCATTTGGTTCTGTAATTTTCATGCCTTTGTGCTGTAACTCAGAGCAGATCTGGGTGTTGCCATCTAGATTCTTGACATAGCTATAGAATGCTTTGTGGTTGTCCTTGGATTTTGTGGCGATTTTGAGTTGTTCTGATAGTTAGCTCATCTAAATAATTAAGAAGGCATGGTAACAATTCTCCTGTAAGTGTGGGTTCTAATCCCATGGGGTTTATTTTTAATAATGTTTATCATGTACATAATATTCAGCATTGTAATTGTATCTGTTTTCCAACAGGTAAGGACATCATTTTAAACATCCAATATGGCCATGTGTCACTGTCATCTGTAGCTCCTTAGCCACTGATTACTATGTATTTCTTAGTTATCAGTTATACATCTACACTATTGCCTATTCTACCTTTCTATGTTTGAATACTACTATCTTTGTTAGCCCATTCTTCTTCTTTACAAAGTGAACATTCTTATTGAAGTCCCATTTGTTTAACACAAGAGCACTGCATGTCTGACTTCTAAACTTATCTTCTACATTTAAAACTTGATGATATCTGTCAGTTTTGTGGAGCATGAGCGCCTATAGTGGTTATGTATCAGATGTTTACATATTCATCTGAGACAATTAAGAATATGGTAACGCACAATACTAATTTGTTCAGAAGAAAAAAAAAAACTGATGGCTGTTAGCTCAGCCTGTAAAGCAACAGGTCAGCATGCATATGCCTTGGTTAGAGGTGTGCTCAGCTCTACAAAGGGAAGAGCTCTCATTATATTCTGATCACTGTGTCTTTCAAACATTTTCAAAAATGCTGCTCTGCATAACTACTTATTGATATTAATGGTTAATTTTAACATGCTTATGAATACCTTAATTATTCATCAGATTTCTTGGAATGTATCCTCATTCATAATGTTCTGCCAGTAGAACCTCTTTACTACAGTTTTATGAGTAAAGCTTGGAACATACTGATATATTTCTGCAAAAAGTTTTGTGGAATATTTTAACATCTGCAATTTGAATTTCATTTATAACTGTGTCATTATTTATTAATTTGAATTCAACAACCTTCTGATCCTTATATTTGGAGTGAGTGAGATGGTAAGACATACATTTGGACTGTAGAACAGGGAGATACCCTGATATCATGGATAGTTTTGAGTTATAATCTTTACTTTACCAATAAATACCTGTACCTATTTTATGTCCTGCAACATAAAATAGATTGTCTGTGATGTACAGCACTGTGAAGTGGTCTGCTAAAAGCAGATATGTGTTACATAGTGTTCTACTCTCTGAGGAATGAAAGTTTACAATTGAAGTTTTCTGTTGTGATGACTGTGCTAACATGCATTCATGCTTGCGATTTTATTTTCATAAATTCACAGCACATTGTACCTTTTGTAAAGCATATTCCATGATCCCTATTCGTTCCCCAACCCTGCACATTCATACCTCCAATTATTTTCACTACATTCCCACCATATGATCTCATGGAAGATGAATTAACAGGAAGGTTGGTGGCAAAGTAAGAGTGTTGGCATAGCTTAGAGGCGTAGTTTTGAATCCCAGGTCCACCAATCTCCGTTCAGTTCTGTTCCAAGATGTGTACAATTCTGAAATGTGTATGCTGAATCTGATATTCTTTAAGTTAAAGTTCAGAGAACCTCACTGAGTAATGGATGTCACTGTTATTTTAGAACTACATCATTCATACATGCTATTTACTTTTTACAGGTGATGAGGAACATAGTCGCAATCATGCCCTGTGCATTGAGTGGACACACAGGCTGGAGGAGCAGTAGAGGGTGAGCGGTATGTTGATTACTTTGTGCATGTTTGTAAATAAAATATATGTGATCATTGTTGCAGGCTTATATTTTTGATATTACCATGTATACTATTCATAATGCAGGAATACCCATCATCCATCATTAAGGTAAAGGCAATACTCAGACAATACATGTGTTTACAAGTATGAGTTATGTAAAACGATGTTTACATATCATTTAGCAACAAGCCATATTTGCTGAAGATAAGTTTTGAAGTGTAGGCCACAACTTAAATGACAGTCATTTATGTCTAACTGTCAAAGTGCTGTTTGTAATATGTGTGGTTTCACTTTGTTGTCTGTTATGTGTAGAGTGTCTGTTTGCATGCTGTTGGTGTGGACTGTTGGGCATGCCCTTCAGTTTAACATGGGTATTTCATCTGTCTACAATATTTTTGATGGTTTGGTTAAAACACTTCTATCTTGTTTTCAGGGAAAATTGTAAGCATAAATATTTCTGTTTATTATGTAATCAGTAAGCAGCATCATGCTATTTGCATTTTTATTTAGCAGTGATAGGGCATGCTTGCATTTGTAGACAGATAGGTTCATAGGTAGGTACTAGGCTATTGGCCTGGGGGCTTATATAAGCCTAGCCAAAAAGATTCCCTGGCTTTCACCACCCAAGAACATTATTTTCCTGTACCCCTGTTGAGCAGAGCCACAGAAGTGATCCCAGGTGAATTTCCTATTTCCCATCCAATTGTCAAGATTTTTCTTAAAGAGGGCTAATGAGGAGCTTTGTTTGACATGAATGGGTAGTTTGTTCCAGAGTATGGGAAGTCTCTGGGACAGGGTTCTATCCCTCCAGCATGTTCTGTTTATTGTGATGACAAGGTTTAGGTCCCTGGGGCATGTGGCTTAGAGAGATTGGGATTTCTTTAAGTGTAGCATGTCCAACAGCTCTGGGATTGACATAGCTTTGTATGTTTGGCAGAGATCTCCTCTGAGAATGTGATATGTGACAGAGTAGAGCTGGAGTTTTTTGAGACAGTCTGCATATAGCATCTGTTTGAGGCAGGTAATCCTCTTAGTGAGGTATTTCTGTGGCCTTTCCAATTGCTGTAGATGTCTAGTGAGGTACATGCCAAATGGGGCGTTGTACTCTATAATGGGTCTGATGAGAGATGAGTAGAGAGGAACAATGACTTTTTTTTTCTGGAGGAGAATCCCTTTGTGATGAGGTGTGCCATGTAGAAAGATTACCTGACTACCTTGGTGATGTGATTATCAAAGGAGAGACTACTGACCACCTGTGTCCCAAGGTCTCTTATCACACTTTCAGTGTTTAGTGGGCTACCGTCTGTGGTAGTTCATGGGTACAGAGTTTTTTCCAAAAGGGATGACAGTGCACTTCTTGGCATTGAGCTTGAGGCCATGACTTTGACACCAAGCATCTGTGTCAGTGAGGCCCCTTTGTAGAATGTCCACATTCTTAGGTGATTCTATTATGGCTCCTAGTTTGCAGTCATCTGCAAACTTTGTTAGCCAAAGACCTTCTGTGTTAGCCTGAATTTCTGACAAATAGATGCCAAACAGGAGAGGACCCAGGACTGAACCCTGTGGTACTCCTCTTGTCACTGGTCTGAAGTTGGATTTGGAGTTGGCTACTTTCACTGTGTGGGTTCTGTCAGTGAGCCAGATGGCCACCCATCTTGTGACATAGGGATTTATGCCCAGTTTAGTGAGTTTATCTATAATTCCAGAGTGGGGGATGGTGTCGAAAGCCTTGGCGAGGTCAAGATAGACATTGTGCACCACCTAACCCTCATCCACGGCTTTGGTGACTGCTTCAAAGAAGTCAATCAGGTTTAGAAGACATGATCTACCTTTTACAAACCCAAACTGAGTGGGGTCCAGAGTTTGGAGGTTACCTATGTCTTTGTTTATAAGCTCCAAGATGATACATTCCATGGCTTTGCAGACCAGGCTAATCAGGCTAATGGGATGGTAGTTCCTAGGATCCTTGGTGGCACCCCGTTTGTGGAGTGGGATAACCATCACTGGGCACCATTCAGTAAGCACATAGCCTGAAGTGAGGCTATGATAGAACATGGTACTTAGGTGGGATGCCAGTCCATTCTGTAGTTCATGCAGAACGCAGCTTGGGATGTTGTCTGGTCCCATGGATGCTGTGTTTTTGGCTTTGGAGAGTGCGGTCTTTACTTGTGCATCCATGATTACAGGGGCTTTGCATTCTTCCAGTATTAATATGGGCCCTTTGGAGGGTGAGAGGGGGTAAAATTAGCACTGAACCTCTCTGCCAGGATGTTGGCAATATCAGTTAGTTCTGTATATTTAATGCCATTGTGCTGTAGCTCAGAGCAGATCTGAGTGTTGCCAATGAGATTCTTGACGTAACTGTAGAATGCTTTGTGGTTGTCTTTAGAATCAATGGCGATTTTATTTTTGTAACTAGCTTTGGAGGATTTTATGAGAGATCTCAGGTTCTTGCTGAGGGTGACCAGGGAGTTCCTCCAATCATGGGATTTCAATCTCTTTTGCAACAGCTTCTTCCTTCTTTGTAGAGTTTGTTTATGCCAGGGGACCACCAGATTGGCTTCCTTTTTTTGGAGGATAGCGTCTTGGTTCTGTTGGGGATGGCACGATCCATGCACTTGTTTATGTGCTTATACATTTATAAGATTCAACAGTCATACCTTTATTTTACATCTGCATAGGTGTCATGAAGGTTGCCACTTCTGTCTTAAGAAGCATGAAGTTGGCTCTGGAAAAGTTTTTTACTTTGGTTTCCTTAATGGAGGGTGGGGGTGGAATATGGATGTCTAGGGTAATTAGCTTGTGGTCGGATCTGACCAGCAAGGAGTTGACCTCTGGCATGGAACACCGGCTACCCATATTGGTAATGACCAGTTACAGGATATTGCTGACCCTGGTGGGGGTATGGACAAGTTGATCCAAGGCATTGAAATTTATGAATTCCAGAAAACGTTGAGTAAATAAGTTAGTACATGAGTAGTTTTCCCAGTTGATGGTGGGGTAGTTGAATTCTCTCATTATTAGGGTGTTGGGTTGTACCTTAATATTTCCAGTATATCAAGAAATGAGGAGTAGGAATCTTGGGACATGGTGGGGGATCTGTAACAAGCTACAACCTGGACTGCAGTCTTGCCCAGTGTTATTTGCACTTGGATAATTTTGGATGCATTATGTTGAGCAACTAGCCTGGATGTGTGGATATCCTTAATGAGTATGGACACTCCTCCAACTTTAGTGTTTTGGTCCAGGTTAGGTGGCCAAAAGGTGTGGTATTAATTATAGCCTGGTAATGCAAGGGTGCTCCCTGGAGCCTTGAACCAGGTCTCTGTCACTGCACAGATGTCGATGTTCTCCATTTTAAGGAGTGCCTCAAGTGAGTGCATTTTGAGGTTTAGACTTCTAGCATTGAGTAGCATTACCCTCAGATTTTGTTTGCTTGTACCTATAGGTGAGGCAAAAGCCTTAGCCAGTATCCAGAATTCCAGAGGAGACAGCTGCAGGCCATCTCTTGCAAAGCATCATGGTCTGTCGATCATGTTGTCTCAGGCAGAAAGATATTGGATCCCCTTAGAATGACACCAGAAGCTTAGCCAATTGTTGAAGTCAATCATGTTGTCCTTGTACTGTGGTATCATTCTGGGTGATGGCAGGATGCTACTCATGGCTAAGGTCATACCTGTCTGGGTAGCAAGATCTGAGGGCTTATCCATGTCTCTTTTCATGTAGTCCAGGGAGGTATGTCTCAGCTGATTTTTTTATGACTTTTGTATTTCCCACGTGATTGTCATCTCACTATATCTCCATTATATGAATATGTTAATTGGCAACTGTTTATATGACACATTACATGCACAGACACTTGGAATATATTTGACATTCACACACTAACATAAATGTGCAGGGCACACATGCAATAGAAGAAACTTGAAAATTCTGATATTCTGTCTAACAGTCAGTGGGAAAATTACTGAGGCATACATCAATATTAAACAGCGCTGGTCTCACTGCTGTTATGTTGTCATTTTCTCAGTGTTTTTTTTTTTTTTGCAAAGTAGATTTATGTGAGTGCTGCACAAGGTCATGGCATCTTTCACTTTGAATTACAAGATATGTAAGTGTGCTGGCTTTGTGTATGCTTGTCATGTGTAATGATGGCGGATAAACAGCTGTTCAGGTCATGTCAGCAATTCCAGTGGTAAGCTGTGTCATGCATGCCATGTAAGTTTACTTGAGATATTCTGCTGTAGATATGTATTCACAAATGTCAGGAAGCTTAGGTTGTGATATAAATTCCATAACTTTGATAATGTACTTCAGGCTTTGTTTTTCATGACTTACAGGAAGCTGTGAGTGATATGCAGTGTGCCATTAATACTGATAAACTCTCTTGTGCACTAAGATATCCTAGGTTCACTGAGACATATTTACATATTACATGCTTATCTGCAACTTTTCGCTGATATCAGTGCAATACAGCAGATTCCACAAACTTTATGGAATCCATCACAATGTCTTTAAGGTGCAGTATCACTCCATTTTACACAGACAAACAGGCACACATACACAATATGTACTTCGTTCTGTATGCATCTAGATCTCTATCTATATTTCATATATGGATATATCTATCTCAAACAAACTTTCTAGCTACAGATATATACAGATATAGATATATATGCATATATATATATATATATATATATATATATATATATATATATATATATATAGAGAGAGAGAGAGAGAGAGATGACACGCACATATATGTGTGGGTGTGTGTGTGTGTGTGTGGATCTAATTCAGATTATCAGTAAAAAACACAATATTGGACAAACCTCTGAATACACAAACATAAAATAAACACACAGAAAAACAGTTGTTTGCAGGGGGCAACTCCTCTGCACCCCACACCCCTTACAGATTTTATATACCAACTAAAATGGTGCCACATTGTGTAAAGGGCAATCTCCCAATTCCCCAAAACACCAGCAACCAGCACTAAAGCAAGACTTTTATGATGAACCTTTGACATGTTGACTTGTAGTATTATGGACGATTAATAAATTGAATGGAACCCATATAGTTGTATAATCTATGTCAAATATAATAAGTTTAATGAAGCACTGGAGTAAATTCATTTAAAAATATCATTTTATACCAGATATCTACAAAGTAAAACAAAAAAATGATCTATCTCTTGGTTTTGAGATATGACAAAACACTGCCACTCAGCTTTCATTTGAAAAGGAAGACAGAACCTTTTTTTACTTTCCACCATTTATGCAGAGTTTCACTCAGCCCTTCCACTGAATAAGCTGCCTTCATAAGCTCCATGTTGTAGTCCTCATCCAGCTGTCAATTCAAACTGTTTGCTGCAGCTGATTCCTTCAGGTAAAGTCTGCAAGAAAGCTTCAACTGGGCTGTCATGCTCCACTTCTTCAAGGTCATCAGTAAGCTCCTTATTACCCCACTCTGACACTAAAAGTAGTGGTAGAGTATAATTGAGGAGATTTAGATGAATTCCCAAAGCTTGCAGCTCAAGCTGGTGGCAAATGGCCAGTTTAGGAGTAGGGTGCTGCAGCTCTGGCTTGAAAGATAAGTTCAAACCTCTCAAAATAAAAGTCTGTCCATGCCTAGGTGTACAGCCATCTGGGAAATTCCAATGACATATGTGAGATGCTGTAGGAGTGCCACAGACAGCTGCCAGTTGTATCCTCACACAATTCCTGGCAGTAATGTGCACCAATGTAAATGAACACATATATTTCCACCATGGAGTGGCGGACTGTCATGCACCATTTCTATAACATTGCAAACTTCCCCCATGTTCTTGGTGCAATAGACTGCACACACATCCCTATTAAGACTCATGTGCAACCAGAACCAAAAAGATACATCAATCAAAAAGGGGTGGTGATCTCTGAGTTGACAGGTGGTGTGGTCAACAGATGGCAACATTACAAACATCATGGCAACACATCCAGAGAGTTTCCATGATGCTGGCCACATGGAAGGAAAGTGGTTTGAGGGCTTTATTCCAGCAAGGTGAAATACTGGAAACTACTACTGGGTAAGTACAGGAATATAACTAAGATGTAAGGTAAATACATCCCTGACAACTTTATTCATGATGACAACATATGTGTTTCCCCTCCCAACAACAGGTGAATGTGGTTGTCCTCTCAAGCTCTGACTAAGGACTCTGTGCAGAGAACCTTCCAACTCTGCAGAAGAGGCATACCACAGAGTGTACGCCACAACATGAAATACCATAAATTGTATCCTTGGTGTCCTGAAAGCCAGGTTCAGATGTCTGGACACATCTGGGGGTGCACTGCAATACACACCTGAAAAGGCAGCATAGTGGATTACTGTGTGTGCCATGCACACAATATGCTAATGACAATACATGGCAGTCTTCCTCCTGCAGGTGTGGGTGAAGTACCCCAAGACCCCAGATGTCTGAAGATGACAGTCCACAGCTATCAGAGGAAAAGCAGAAGAACACAATGGGCAGAAGAAACAGGTACTGGTGATGGAGGATGTGACCAAAATTCAAGGTCCAGTTGACATGGCCGTATTGACACACACACTTTGACTCATGACAAGCCACACTTATAGAAATACAACACATTAAACATTGATATTCAGGTGTTGCCCTACCACAGCAGCACAGATTGCGTCTAATGAAAAGTAGTCACTAGATGTACACACTGAGCATCAGACAACATAATTCTAACATCTAATAGTATAAACATATACAAATCTATCACAACAGGGACCATCAGCTCAGGCTACAGTTGAGACAGG
Organism: Protopterus annectens; assembly: GCF_019279795.1. Taxonomy (NCBI): domain Eukaryota; kingdom Metazoa; phylum Chordata; order Ceratodontiformes; family Protopteridae; genus Protopterus; species Protopterus annectens. Next base: position 563,298,431 of record NC_056743.1, on the reverse strand, counting down.
AATGCATACAGTCCTATAGTGATGTATCTGTGTATGCCAGACAAAAGTGGACATTAGTCTGTGAACTCCATTTCTATTTTTCCACTAAGAAATGATGTAAACATAAAACCAAATTAGGGCATACTGAAAAAATGATGTAAATATCCCAAACAACATGTATCAATGTAAAATATAGATAAAGTATCATGTACTAAATGAAGTCACATTGAGTTAGTAAAAATGTCAACTCCAATGTCATCAGACTTCACAACAACCACAGACAAATGACATAATTAGTGGCTTGCACAGCAATTATCATCACTGTAGAGTGAGACTAATACTGCAGGGCATAGTGGATCAACTGTTTGTGTTACTGTAATGCAGTCTAGGATGCCCATGCTGATGGCTCACACCACAGTCTTGGCTGACCCTACCACATATAGAAGCACTCATATCAGGTTACTCCACAGAGGAGACTGATGGGGTGATGCCAGCATGTGGAGACACCCTGTGGAAAGGAGCATGAATGCAAGATGACTGTCTGGTCTTGACTGCCAGGCCCACTCTGGATTGGCCAGCAGCAGATGTTTGTGCATGTGCATGGGCAAGGCCTGGTCTACTGATCGGAGGCATGCCCCTTCCATGTGGCACTCTGCTAAGTGTCAACATCACCAGCAGACCAAACAATGGACTGTGGTCCACAGTCTTCCTCTCCACAGTCAGGGCATACTGAATACTGCTCATACTATGGCACTGCTGTAACTAGGGATTTAATGGACCATGACACAGATAACATGTTTTCGTTCTGTGCAGCCAATGCTGCCATGACCTCTATGTGTCTATGTTCCTGTCCTTTATGCAGCACACATAGTTGGTGGCTGGTGTGTAACATGATCATTGGTACGAGCAAGTGCATGGATGTCAGATCCATGATGTCACAGGGAATGTTCATTTGCCAGTAGGAGTAGGCAGACTAAGCACTTGCATCTGCTGCAGTGGGTAGTATTGCTATGTTGCAGGGAAGTGTCGACAGCTGCAGCAGACTAAATATAGGGCTATGGTCCACAGTCACTATCCCGTTCACTATCTGATGTCCCCATTGTGACATCCTCATTCTGGGACAGAAATCAAGGAGTCTGAATCCTCATCACTGCCACTGGAGAGGGATCTTCACTTGGAACAGAAATGGATACACCCAGTATTTCCAGATGCAGCTCTCTGCATCAAGCAAAATTTCCCTTAAGAGCACACAGGGAACACATTCAGCCCGGGGTCTAGGTTTCTTTCTCTGTGTCACTCCCCATGTCCCCAACAAGGATCTCCACTGGCACAGCTGTAGAGTTAAGTCCTCAGCTGAGTGTCCAAGCCAAGTCCTCCATCATCATTTATGTGAAACCTGTGATTCATGTCCCTGCTCTAATTATCTGACACACACTTTAATTTCCACACAAACACATACACACACCTGGGAAAAGCTGGCACAGATTTACTAGCTATGCCCCTTCTGCCTAGACTATAAGGTAGTTACACTACCACCAGACACACCAAAGTCAGCTACTCTAAGGCTCTTGCAAGGGTACCAAATTATACTGAGTGAAATTAATATTACTATAAATGGTAATGTTGCCTAAAGAGCAAGTCTTTCAGGAGTGGCCAAAATGTCACTTAATAAATATAAGTACTCTCAAATGTTAAAATATCCTCTAAGGCACCAGCCACAATGAAACATTTAAATAGGTTTAATAATAAATAATAAAAGAAAATTAAAATACTAAATACTAAATATCTATTCACAATAAACACCAGAGTTTCAACCACAGGAAATATTAAAAATAACACAGGTGGACAGGTTCACACAGTTACAGAAAAGCAATACTTAACTAATCTCACTATAGTTTCCTGACTGATCTAAAAAAACTTATTATTCCCTGGTTACTTACTAGAGCAAGTCAGGATGAAGTAGGTGAGAGATCCTTCTTTGTCAGGTTACAAAAATAGAGTTCATGGACTTCAGTCTTGCCTAGTTTTAAAATATCATTTTTTTCCTAGATTACAGAATGACATTCCATACATATGGTCATCTGACTTATGGTTCCATGCAGACCCCCTCCCCCCGGCTAGAAGATGTTAGGCTTCAGCACCTATGTGTCAATAATACACACACACACACACACACACACACACACACACACACACACACACACACACACACACACACACACACACACACACACACACACACACACACACACACACACACACACACACACACACACACACACACACACACACACACACAGCCTGACCAAGATCTGCTGCAGCTCCTGGAAGTCATAAAACAATTTCAAACCTTCACCCTTCCAGAGTAGCAATTAGTTCACCCCAATGACAAGGCAGAATGCTTCCTAGTACATACTTTTTGTCTCTGGCTGCATTGAGAACTGTAAGATAACATCTTTATGGCCTAGGCCCAGTAATTTAATTCAGATGCACTGCTGCTACCTGATTATGACTGATGTCTGCTGGATGAACTCCCTTCCTGTGGATGCCCAGGACCACAACCCCATGACCTGCGATGTCTGAGTGTGGACATCACACTGTCTGATGGAGCAGTGGAAGTACTGCCACTATTGGAGTGTGATCGGGCATGGACACATTGGTTAACAGTAGATGATCTGGCTGACCTATGCCCACAAGGATGCAATTCCCCTCCCAGCAGATGTTCCATCACGATGCTCATTCCATGACAGGCACTCCTTGTTCCATCACAGACACCCCTTGTTCCAATGTGTCATTCATCTGATCCATTGACACAGCAACATGGTGGAGGCAGTCACGCATGTCAGCCCATTCCACATTTACAACCCTGATCATTTGTCTGGAGCACCTATGGGAATGTGACTGTGCCTCCATGACAGCCCAAAACATACACTGAGTGGCATGGGAAGGGACACCAGGCATCCTCCAAGCACCCCTATCAACCTTCCTATGGGGCACTGTGCCCACACTTTGGCTACCACCAGACTCAGCAGGCACTGAAGGCACAGTGACCACACTTCCATGATCAATGGCCTCACCCTCCAGCTGTCCAATATGTGAGGTCTCACTGGAATGGGTAGGCATAGTCCTACTGGCTGTGGACAATGAAACTGCAGGGGATATCTGTATGTTAACCTCAATGTCAGATTCAACCTCTGTGACTATGCCCCAATTTAGCCATTATCATCATCACAGTCTGCTAATACATTGACATCAAGTGGCAGAGGTCCATACTTCCGCTGTCATGATCACCTGTGACAAAATCAACAAACACAGGAAAAAATTAATATCTACACTAATCCAGACCAATATATGCTAACAAACTAATAGTGGTACCACTATTACACACAGTACACCAATACACACAACAGGCCTGACATCAACAACTGACACTAAATATTTATTTAAATTGCTCAGCAGTACGGACATAAAAATGGTTGGCTTACTATCTGCAGGAGAGAGTGTCCTCTGCAATTCAAATGCTCCCAGAAGAAGTTAAGCAAAAGGTAAGACCAATATCATCACAATTAACAGTAACACAGAGGTAATACATTTCCCCTTTATATGTCCATTAACTATACTTTCAACAAGAATGCGGCTGACAACTCCAACCTAAGCTAACTGTAGCTATCTTCAATACCCCCAGTAAAGAATTAATGTGACACAGAAGTAATGCATTGATGCCAATTGTTTTGCTATAAAACAATATTCAACTTTTGAGATACCAGAGCCTACCTGGAAGCTCCTCCTGGGATGTGCTGGCTGTCCCTGAAGCTGCTGCACCAACATCCAGGACATGCTGTTCTGAAATTTCCTGGGACCTGTCTGGATCTCTGATATTGGCCAGAGACTCTTCATTCAGTGTTTTAGTGGTAGCTGCATAGCAAGCCCTCTCCCAGTAACAATTTGGTTACAGTCCACTAAAGCTGCTCTCCTCCATGCAGCTGTGATCATGTCAGTGGCCCTGTGGTGCACCTTCTCATATGTCCTGCCATGGCGATCAACAGCATTCACATCATCAACAATCTGACACCAAATTTCCATCCTGTGTGCCATATCTCCTGCCCCCTTTCAAGCAGAAAAGCACCATGTTTCCTAAAGGCATCCACTATCACCTGATTCTCAGCATCAGTGAAGGGGAGTTTCTGAGGATTGACACACATGGGTGGCATACCCCTAGATGTCTAAAAAGACAACACAATGATAATACACATAAATATTACATAACTATGACATAACTGTTCCCATATAAAACAGAAACATTAGCCACTCAGTATTACCCACTTGAGAAACATAAAACAGTCTAGAGATGTAAAATAGGAACAACAGGGTGGATGCAAAACAAAGAGAGTAACAATAGTAACATATCCATGTTTGTGCCATAACAGCAAATCAGCTTTGCTCCCCCCTGAAAATGAACAGTATATTATTGTTTGTGTCTAAAAGTAACTCAGCTTTGTTCCCCCCAAAAAACAGTCAAATGGCCCATTTTGCTACCAAACCATCTTTGAAATGCTAAAGATGCTATGAAAGGAACTGTCCCTTCAAACATTTCTACAGATCTATCAAAGAACATTCCATTTTTCTTGTATTAGCAATCATGTATACATGTGAAACGGCTTGGCAAACATGCCCATGCCATCAGTACCCTTCTAACATATAGCAAACAGATAAAAGTGTAAAGGATTTTGTTTCAGATTTTCTTAAATACATTCCAGTATATGCAATATGTAGCTGACAAAAATGCAAGCATACATTCTGCAGTTCAGGAATCCTCTGTACATATATATCCCAAGGAAATAGAGTTTGTACAGTCTTCCCAAAATAAACAAGTTTCCTCACCATCAGTTTGCCTAGATACATGGTTGCCTTTTTATATGGTGTAGATTCAGGGCTGTTAGCATGGCAGAGATACAAATGAGGTGTGAACTCATTAGAACTGTTGAGTCTCAAGTACTTGGTTCCATGTAGGAGAGGTAAACATAGTACAGGCACTCCATCAGTGTTTGTTTTTAATGGATTGCAACTGTGAATGATTATTGGTTGGGAGAAGGAAACACAACAGCACTGCAGGCTGCCTTCCCTCCACTGTGTGTCAGGTTAGACTTACAAAGTGTAAGATGTAAGGATGTAAATGTAAGTAAGTAGAACACATTTCACAGACTGTGTTCCTTAACATTGAACCAGCCCTTCATTTGTTGGCAACAGCATATGATATAATTTCCCATTAATATCCTCAAATATATTAAGACCAGTGATATAGAATGGCTTACACACTGCATGTCAGAGATTACTGGTCAGATAACTGAAGAATGACCAAGAAACACAGAAAGGTAAGACAGAGTTGTATATTTGCAAGCAATAACCATAACAGGTTGTGTGATAACTAAGTGCACTACATCCAAAATAATAAATGTATGAATAACAGTTGTATGGTTTGATATCACTGTAGATGCTGTTGCAGTTGGTCGTGTGCAGAATGAGTTCAGTTATTTGATGCAAAGCTGTTTGCGTGGAAAAGAGGCATAAGGCACCCATCCTGTGTTCTGAAGGTGCACTGGAGTGAGTGTTCAAATCCAGATCTATGTAGACATATCTCATGTAAGCCATCATTTAATTATGTTTATGTCATACATTGATTTTCCTCATTTCAACTACTTGTCCTCCACTTTTTTTTTTCTTTTTTCCTTTTCTGTCTTTGTTTGTCTAATTTTTTTGGAGGGGCAGTATTTGTATGATGCAGCATGTAGAGCTATCATGGGAACAAAGGAAATGAATTGCAGATTTGGCTGTGCTTATCTTGTTTGCAGAAAGTGCAGCAGTGTATAAACTGGACAACTGGACCACCCAAGCAGCAGACAGGACCTAGACAACCAAAAATAGAAATGATATACATTCTATTAATTCAGTTGAGCACCTGCAAACCCACTAAGCAGCTTTGCACTACAGTTAAAACAGAGACCTTAAAAATTATTAGTAAATTATGGAATGTCAAGTAACTAGTCCTGTGGTAGCAAGTGTAAGTATAGGGCTGAAGTACAGATGGTCCTGCATTCTAGTACAGGGTGTGCAACCTTCTTTTTTACTGTTGCGACACTGTAGTTTATATCAATGAACTGAAAAATGAACAAGTGTTATTTCATCTGTGTTATGGCAATAGGTGCAAGTGTAGGACTGCCATACACATGGCCTTATATTCTAATACAGGATATTCCATGCACTTTTACTGTTGTTCCACTACTCATTATATTCACTCTCATTATAACACTTTAGATAGTGGAGCTGATATTAATCATATGCATTAGTGGAGCTAATAGTAATTATATGTATGAGGGATTACACACTATTATTGTGTTATTTTTGTTATTTATGTATGATCAGATTTATTATCAGATGTATAACTGAAGATATACTGTGCACTATATTTCTGTAAGTATAATTCTGCTATCTGGACTTACATGGCCTTCACATTTGCCTAAGACACATCCACAACTGCCTCTATATCCAATAATTATTTCGGGTCACACACATACATGTGTAACAGTTCATGCCATCACCTGCATTTATGTTTGATGCCTATGTCTGAGCAGCATTTCTTTTGTGGCAAAGATGGAAAATCAGTGCTATGGAAGTAAACGGTGCACTCTGGTAAATGTGATAACAGGAATTGGTGGGAAAGTATCAGTCTTCATTGCTCTAGATACACTGGTAGATAGACATGGCAGGCATTAGTGGGGAAGGTGCCAGGTTTGGTGCACAGCAGTGGGGTGTCCATGAGTCCAGGATATTCATTGGGCTCTTAATGATGCATCAAAGCCAAAGGCTTCTGCAAAGGGATGATTCTGGCTCCCAGTACAAGTCTGAGGAGTGGGATAGTTTAGCACAGGCTGTATCCAGTGCAACTGGTATCCCTCACACTGGAAGCAATGTAGGCATCAATTAAATGACCTACAGAGGAGAAAGAGGAATACACTCGACCACTGGATTGAGGAATTTAGGACTGTGGACATCCCACATCTGTGTAAGTATCAACTCAAGCGAGTACTGGTAAGACTTTGAAAGCTGCATATAGGCAAGTCTGGCATGCATAATGGTCTTCTGTTCTGTTTTTTTTCCCCAGCTGCTAATGATTGGGAGCGCAAGGTGCAAGCCCATGGTGTAAGATTGGGAACATGCATATGTGCAATATATGCACATTTCAAGAATTAATTGCTGCAATTTGTAGTATACTGTACATCTGCTATTAGGTGGTACACTTAAATGTAAAAGTTAAGATACAATAGAGTTGTATCAGGTCAGTGTGCATTGTCCATGCTTAATGTGATTGTGTTTTTTTTCATAAGAACTCAAAGTACTAGCACCTTTCAGTAAATTAGTAATTGTATGCAGTATGGCTTCTGAGACCAAGCATTTGAGTTTGCACTGAAAGTAAAGAATTGGAATATTTATCTGTGTATGACTTACAAAAAGAAAATGGTGTATGACTGTCACACAGGATTTCTCCACTGTAGGGTGGGTTAACATTTGCTGAGGTTGATTCCTGACCTTACCTCATTTCTATTTTCCTGGACTGAGCAAGGCTTGAGCTCTGTAGTGCCTTTATACAGGGATTGTCCCTAATGGGAAGGGGTGAAAGTCACTGTATGAATAGTTTCCTACTAGCCAGGGAGAGAAATAAGTAGATTTGAGAATGGTTGTTTAGCCATTCTTTGTAGCTGTTAAATAATTGTTTTTGCCTACCATTCTACCTGATTTGGCTAGGCTACACTGAGCTGCACAAACAGAGCTCTGGCTATACTTATCTGTTGTAATCACCTCAGGCAGTACTGTGCAGGTGTGAGTGTGTCTTGCTAGATTGACAGCTGAAAGGGGTGTATTGTCATGTGTAAATGAGGCACGACATGACGCATACACTAAATGATGGTAAGATTTGCTATTACACACTGGAACATGTGATCTGTGATTGCCTAGTAAGACTGTGAGACTTATTCCAGGACTGATAGACTTGAATATATATATTTTTACCTGACAACTGTAAAAGCCGATAGAGAATGGTCTAGAGCAGCTTGCTACTGATATGAGCATTATTAGAATTTGGAAAAAGTGCTGCAATTGATGCATTAATTTTAAGGTATTTCTTTGACTAAATATTAAATATGTTAACATTAGATCATATAAAAGTCTTAAAAAAGTTTCAATTATATATCGGCAATCTTGCTTTGCCCCTCACACTTATAACACTATTGTAGATAACAACAGCTTCAAGCAGCTTGTTTTTAAATCTAAATTGTCTGATCTGCTTGCATGGACATATTTGTAAATATTGCTCAAATTCATTTAAACCTTTTAACTTTTTGTCAGTTCATTTTCTAAACAATATGCAGCTCTTGTTAACATTATTAACTGGCTTTAATCCTTGGTGCTTTACCAGAAAAGTAGATTTTACAAGAGGCAGATCAAAACTATGAGTCAAAGTCAGGGTTGATCAGTAAAACAAGGGACAGCTGGGAGAGATGTATGGACTGCAGATAAAAGCTATGTGTAATCAGTAGGGGTGTGGGGAACAAGCACAGTGTGATCTGCACAGCCATTTGCTGACAGTATCATTGCCCCAAAGGGAATAAGATATGTAATGTAAGTGAAATGTGAGTTTAAGACTCTAATGCAATCTCATGTTAAATAATTCCCATTATCACAATAAATTCACTGTGGAAGTCCAATGAAGGGAGAGAACACAAGAAAGGAATGCCATTTATTGCAAATCCCACACGATAACACACTAACACTGAAAAAAATCACAAATGCGTTTTCGTTCAACACTTCATCAGATGTAATAATGAAATAACTGCAAAGAGTTGATTAAATACCACATTTGAATAGGTGGCTTGGAAAAAGAACCAATCAAAGCTTACAATTAATATACATTAGAGCCAATCACCTGGAAATCATGAATATGTATGTTTAAAATGTAGAGCATATAGAACAGAATTTAGCCCTATTTTTAACAATCAACCTAACAACTCATTTTTATTTACTCTATTAAAGAAAAAAAGTATTTTTAATCCACCCCTACATCCTCAACTAAAAAATTTTGAGACCATAGCAGAGAGAGAAATCAGTAAAGAATTACATATGCATAGAGTTTATTCTAACCTATCTAAGGAGGAGACAAGTCTTTTAGAGTCACTTAAGAATGACCGTTCTATCAGAATCATGCAAACTGATAAAGGTGGTGGAACTGTTTTGATGGACAGTATTATTTATGAGTCCAAAGTAAAAGAACAACTTGGTGATATTTGTAAATATTCAAGGGCTTCTATTAATGAAGTCAGCATAACTCATTCCAGAATCCATCTCATGTTAAATGATTTACTTTTGGAGGGTTCTATTAGTTTGGATATATTTAATGTTTTATACAACAAAAATTCCAGGATTTATTCTGTGTTCGGTATTCCTAAGGTCCATAAAAACTCTTTAGATCTACCACTCCGGTTAATTGTATCATCTGAAGGCTCTATTATAGCCCCCTTAGCCAAGTTTGTCAATGTCAAGTTAAAAGATCTGTCTTTTTTGGGACCAGCAGTTCTTAAAGATTCTTGGGATTTTCTCAGACAGTTAAAATTTGACTTATATAATGAAAAAATAACATTGGTTACACTTGATATAGTGGACTTGTTTGGTATCCCTCATGATACAGATCTCCAATGGTTGGAGCAAGCAATGAGCACATACGGTCATTTTTCTAATAATGATTTTAACACTTGCTTCACACTAATGGAGCTCATCTTAAAAAACAATTATATGTTTTATGAAGGAGAATTCTACAAACAAACCAAAACTGTGGCCATGGGGGCCAAATGTGCCCCTACATATGTTAACATCATTTTGGCTTGGTGGGAAAACACATATGTGTTGAATAGTGAATTCAATAATTGTTGGTCCCTTTACAAGTGTTTTTTGGACGATATTGTTATCTTTTGTATGGGTAGTTCAGAAAGGTTTAAGGATTTCCTTAAATACTTAAAATGTACAACACAATTTTTAGAATTTACTCATAGTTCTAATACACATGATTTTACATATTTAGATGTACATATCACTAAAGACAATGGTAGGTTTGTTTCAAGAGTACATAGAAAGAGTACCTTTTCAAATTGATACTTACATTTCTCTAGTGGTCACCCTTTTTTTCAGAAAAATAATCTTATAAAAGGTCAGCTGATTAGAATTAGTTGTATGACCTCCAATGACAATGTTTTTAATGGAGAGTGTAAGTTTGTAGGTGAAATGTTTAAGGAGAGAGGTTACCGCTTTCATTTAATATAGCAAGTTACAACAGAGGTCAAAGAGGGCAGATTAGGTAGATTTGCCCCAATTTTGGGAGTAGATGCCCTGTTGGTCCCCCAAGGAGTTTCTTCCAACCAGTCACATACATACAGTGAATGGAATGATGCATATGTTTTAGATTTCAATGGAGATGCTGGTACTATTAGAAAAATCATCAGTAAAGAATGGGGGAAATTTAAGGAAGTTTCTGACTTGGGACCTCTCTTTAAGAATTCTTTAACATTTATTTATAGAAAAGAAAGGAATTTCAAAAACCTCTTTGAATTTGGAAGTTCTTCTATATCACATTTTAATAGCACAAGGGTAGGGACGTTTAAATGTGGTGCATGCTCCCAGTGCTCCCATATTATTAATACCACTTCATTGGAAATAAAGAGTAGAGATAAAATTCTTACAAGTAGGTGTTTTGCCAATTGTAACACTAGTGGAATAGTTTATCTGGCTATGTGCAAGACATGTACTTGATTTTATATTGGTAAGACAGAGAGAAAATTAAAAACTCATATTTATGAACATATGTATGAAATAAGTAAGGCAAATACAAACAAGGCTCTTTTTCATCACAAGTTAATATGTTCAGAAGCTTTATTTTTATTTTTTGTCTTGGAGGTGGTTCCAAAAGAAATCAGAGTGGGCATGTGGGAAACAAAACTTGAGTATCGTGAGCTTTATTGGCAAATAGTATTAGAAGCCACCACACATCTTGGGCTGAATGACATGCTTTGCATTCTTCCTGTATTAAAAATAAGATCTGCCAAGTTGCAATTGACATTACTGTCCACTAGTGGGTATTTATGGATTATTTTTCACTACTTGTACCATAATATATTATAGCAATAACCCACGCCTGGGTGTGGGTAATGCTGGATTTACCCATGGTTGTTGAGATTTGGTCACGAGGGCGAAGCCTGAGTGACCAAACAAAGCCAACCGTGGGCAAATCCAGCATTACCCACACCCAGAAGTGGGTTATTGCTATTATACAATGATATTATTTAAGAAAAAAAATAATTACTTTTTTAAAATAATGGCATTGTATAATGCCTCCTTGCTGCCCTTCCGCAGCTGTCTGGTATTCTGCGGCAGTTCTGATGTACTGTGCATGCGTATGCCTATGCAGTACATCAGAGCTGTGGGCAAAAGCAATGGAGAAAGCAAGATCTCCGCTGCTTTTTACAAACTGTTTCACTATGTTAAATGGGTTTAACATAGCGAGACAGCTTTAAAAAAAGCAATAGAGTCTCCGTTGCTTTTTTTAAAGCTGTCTCGCTATGTTAAACCCATTTAACATAGCGAAACAGTTTTGAAAAAAGCAATGCAGAAAGCAAGATCTCCGTTGCTTTTTACAAACTGGCTCGCTATGTTAAAGAAGTTTAACATAGTGAGACAGCTTTAAAAAAGCAATGGAGAATCTCCATTGCTTTTTTTAAAGCTGTCTCGCTATGTTAAACTCTTTTAACATAGCGAGACAGTGTGAAGCAATAGAGATCTTGCGTTCTTCGCTGCTGTAAAAAAAAAAAAAAGAGTTATACTGATGGAAAAAGTCTGGGAGACCGGACCTTTTTCCATTACTATAACTCTGATTTACAATGTACACGCTGACCAATCAGCTTGCACATTTTGGAATATTAATGGGGGGGTTGTTGTATAATTATGTTTTTTGGATCGTATTATCCAGCAACAATATATATTTATAATGAACTTTTATACATGTTTCTTGTTCATCATACCTAGTACAATTTCATTAATTATTAAGGTTTTATGGTCTAATTTTAGAGTTTTAAACTAGTATGGTTCTATATGCTCTATGTTCCTAAATATACATATTCATGATTTCAAGGTGATTGGCCCTAATGTATATTAATTGCAAGTTTTGATTGGTTCTTTTTCCAAGCCATCTATTTAAATGTGGTATTTAATCAACTCTTTGCAGTTATTTCATTATTACATCTGATGAAGTGTTGAACGAAAACGTATTTGTGATTTTTTTAGCGTTAGTGTGTTATCGTGTAGGATTTGCAATAAATTACATTTCTTTTACATGTTCTCTCCCTTCATTGGACTTCCACAGTGAATTTATATTGTTGCTAAATAAAAAAAAACTGCTCAAGGCTGGAAAATTTGAAACCACAGACTAGCGTTACTTCCACTTTATTCAACTCTTTAGTAAAAAACTTCTTCAGAACCAAAAGAAATGTTACATCAAACATTCATTTAAATACTACACACAATTAAAATCAATTAATCAATTACATAGTGTAAAATCATAATTAAAGAGCCCTTTACAAAAAACAAACTCTTCATTCATCATTATGCACTATAGAATGGGCATAATTGAATACATTACAATAACAAACATTATAAAACATATGCTTCACGGTCTTTTAAGAAACATTTAATATTGATGGCTTCATTTAACCCAGGAAAATGATCCACCTGTAATTTAATTTGCCATCTAGTTTCTCTTTGAGCCAAAAAATTCCTGTAAACAGGTTCACAGTGTTCCAGGATAGAAAACAAAAAAATTTTTAAAACCAATACATTCAACACTATATGTCTGTAAAATATTTGGTTTTTGTCCTTTTTTCTAATATTATACATATGCTCCTTCATTATAACATTTAATTTTCTAGTAGTCATACCAATATAAAATGATGAGCATTTGTCACACACTGCAATATAAACAACTCCTTTTGTTTTACAACAAAAATTACCAGGGATCCCTATAGTATTAAGTATGTGAGGAAGTTGAATATAAGGACCTTCTAAAATAAACCTACAAACAGAACAATCATGACATTTGTGCATACCCCTATTAATGTGCCCCTTCTTAATGCTACATGCGCTTCTATCTCTCCCCTTTTCAAATGCTCCTTTCAAACTATCTATTTTGAAGTTTGTTGTGGGATGTTATGGGAATTCCATTAATTTTTTGGATGTAACTCTGACATGGAATGCATTGGGAGAAAACTTTACTAGTAGTATTTTTCGTAAAGAAACTTTTAAGAATAATTATTTACATGCAACCAGTCAACATCCGAAATTCATGCTGAATAACATACCCAAAAGCCAATTTATACGAGCTAGCAGGATGACGAGTGTTGATGAGACATTTATTAATTAGCTTGAATTCATCATAGAATTGTTTTTGGAGAGGGGGTACAGTGTGAGTTTGTTAAGGGAAGCAGCTAATGACATTTCTAAGCAATGTGCAACGTTGTATCCACCCATTTTGAAAAATAGACCAACACCCCAAGTTAAGGAAACTGGAAAGTATACTGAAATTTTATGTTTCAATATGAACATGAGTGTTGACAATATAGGTATACGTAATATTATAAACAATAATTGGAAGATCCTCAAAGGAAATGCTGATTTAATTGCAGCTATTAAGGGGAAACCAAAGTTTGTTTATAGGAATGAACATAGTTTGAAAGGAGCATTTGAAAAGGGGAGAGATAGAAGCACATGTAGAATTAAGAAGGGGCACATTAATAGGGGTATGCACAAATGTCATGATTGTTCTGTTTGTAGGTTTATTTTAGAAGGTCTTTATATTCAACCTCCTCACATACTTAATATTATAGGGGACCCTGGTAATTTTTGTTGTAAAACAAAAGGAGTTGTTTATATTGCAGTGTGTGTGACAAATGCTCATCATTTTATATTGGTATGACTACTAGAAAATTAAATGTTAGAAAGAAGTAGCATATGTATAATATTAGAAAAAAGGACAAAAAACAAATATTTTACAGACATAGTGTTGAATGTATTGGTTTTAAAAAAAATTTGTTTTCTATTCTGGAACACTGTGAACCTGATTACGGGGGGGTGATTACAGGAATTTTTTGGCTTAAAGAGAAACTAGATGGCAAATTAAATTACAGGCGGATCATTTTCCTGGTTTAAATAAAGCCATCAATATTAAATGTTTCTTAAAAGATCGTGAAGCATATGTTTTATAATGTTTGTTATTGTAATGTATTCAATTATGCCCATTCTATAGCGCATAATGATGAATGAAGAGTTTGTTTTTTGTAAAGGGCTCTTTAATTATGATTTTACACTATGTAATTGATTAATTGATTTTAATTGTGTGTAGCATTTAAATGAATGTTTGATGTAACATTTCTTTTGGTTCTGAAGAAGTTTTTTACGAAAGCGTTGAATAAAGTGGAAGTTACGCTAGTCTGTGGTTTCATATTTTCCAGCCTTGAGCAGTTTTTTTTATTTATTTTTTGTTCAGCTGCTTTGTCGACTTTTGATTTTTGTTATTATTGTGTTACTAGTTTGTGCTTGTTTGCTGTCATCTCTATTTTTTGGTTTTAATTCCCATTATCACAGGACAGTTCGGTAGTTGTTCACTTTAAGTTAATAATGCACTGCCATTGATCAGCTGTCATTCCCAGTTCTTGCTAGTCAGTGTATTACATGGTATATTGCCTTTTCATGCAGTTCCTGCAAACAATATAGCCTTCAACTTTTTGGTTAAAAAAAACATAAAAAATTACAAATGCCCAAATTTACAGACAATTTTAAATATTATTCTACTTCAATTGATACCTAATGAGTATTAATGTGCTTTGTCTTGGGGTATTCATGAATATTAAGTATTCATTGATGTCATCAAGTGGATAGTGGTGGGCAGGGCTTTCGAGTGTACATTTACATTTACATATATATATATATATATATATATATATATATATATATATATATATATATATATGGGTCTACCTGAAAACGCCGAAATCTCAAAATGGTGATGAAAAGAACACCGACACCAGACGATCGACAATGGAGAAGACCAACAGTTGAGAATCCCGATGCTGAGAATACCGACATGTAAAGGAAAGTGTGCAATAGGGATGGACATTAGGGCCAGGGTGTGGGTAAGGTAAGTGTGTGATAGCGATGGTCTGTAAGGTTAGGGGCAGGTTAAGTGAGATAGGGTTAGAGCGCGGGTCAGGTGAGTGTGCGATAGTGACAGATGTTAGGGATAGGGGTGGGTTAAGTGAGTTAGGATTAGGGCGCAGGTTAGGTGAGTGTGCGATAGTGACGTACCTTAAGGTTAAGGTTTGGGTTAAGGTTAGTGCATAGATAGTTATGTATGTAAGGTTCAGTGTAGGTTTGTAAGGTTTTTGGTGTGCTTGTCTTGTGTGTGTGCTTTTTGGACAGGGGATTTGTTTTGTTTGTTGAGTGTCGGGATTGTGGTTTGTTGGGTATGTGACGTTTTGTATTTCTGAACTTCCGGTTTTGTGGTGTCGGTGATTTTATTGTTAGTGTTTTCGCACGTCGGTGTTGTCAGGTAGACTCGTGTATATATACATATATATATATATATATATATATATGGATTCACTATAGAATCCAGAAATACTGAAATCCCGAATTTCAGTATTTTGAAATTCTATAGCCGAACCTTTAAATACCGAAACCCCATAACCTTGAAATTTAAAATCGCGAACCTACAGTGCAAATACACCACAAACATACACACAATCTCCCCCCACAATCAAACAAACAATCCTACACTACAGACAAGCAGGGGGGCAAGCCCCCCTGCACCCCCTACTTATATATACTAATTCCGAGATCACACAATCACACACAGAAAGGTAGCTCACACACACACATTTCACAGCCCCTTGTACACACATCACAGCCAAAACACACACTAAAATACACTAAAGCCCCTAACCGACACACTCATATATACTTACTTACACTTACACCTATGCATTCTTACACCGCAACACCCCCCCCCACTTATATATACTAACTCCGAGATCGCACAATTACACACAAAGGTAACTCACACACACACATATTGCACAGCCCCTTGCACACGCATCACAGCCAAAAGACGCACTAACATACACAAAAGCCCCTAACCAACAGACTCGTATGTACTTACTTACACTTACACCTATGCATTCACACACTGCAACACCAGAAGCTCTGAACTTCATTTTTTGAATTTCAACGCTTCTGGTGTTTTGGAATTTCAAGGCTTTGGTATTATAATTTCGAAATACTGAAAGTCAGGATTTCAGTATTTGAAATTATAAAGGGAACCCATATATATATATATATATATATATATATATATATATATATATATATATATATATATATGCATATGTATAGTTATTTTATTCGTATCCCATTTTATTTTTAATGTTATTTTTATTTAATTAATGTTTTTCTTTTCTTTTTTTATTATTATATGCTGTCAAAATGTATCCATGTCATCCATGTGTACCACATCACTAAATGCTCCATAGCACAGTGAGGTAGGCCAGCTCCATTGCATCAGGCTGCCCCTGCTCCACCGGCTGCAGTACTAATTCACAGTATGTCTGGGAGCCAACCTGGCAGCACTGCCTCTACTGGCAATACCTGTACCCTCAGGTAGTCCTGTCCTAGTGGCTGGTCCCGAGGTACCCCTTAGGAACAGTGTCACAGGTGGTGGTTTTATCACCCACAGTGAGTTGCCATTGCCAGAGATGGTGTATAGGGTGGTTCACTGCAGTGGTGGTACACACCTACACTGGCTGGAGAGGTGCTCTCTCTCATTTTGCATAGTAGTAGGAGGAAGAGGAGTAGATATCAAGCACTCCAGCCACCAACAGATTGAGGTGACAGTGATGACAGTCCAATGGGAAAGGACTCAATTCTCACTGTTTTCCAGCCTGACAATCATGGGCATGGGATGTACTCACTCTCACCCCTGTCATGGTGTCCCCCAAATGTTTGTATCCATCACCATCCCATCTTGTCTTGTTTATTTTGTCTGTCTTCAATTGCTTCCTCGCTTACCCATCTTACCTAACCAAGACATACTTATGCCCCTTTCCAACATTCCCTTCTCTCTGAATAAAAATTAAATGGGCACTTATCCCACAAAACAAAAATTCTCCCATACATAGCTCTCCACTTCACACATGGGTCTTCTTGACACACTTGAGTTGGTCCAATTGGCTATACAACATGATTGCATTGTGGTCACCCCTCTCACTGGAGGTGATAGTCCAAATTCAGTTAATATTTTACACATATGTTCAGTTTACGCTGGTAAAGAAATGGATAGCTATGTTTTTTTCCTACATCCCTCCTGCACATTCCTATCCTGATTTTCCTTTGGTCTTCCTCCAGCTTCCTCCCATTTCAGCAATTTAATATTGTCAAAAATAGAATCTCACACAGCACACATTGCTGGAAAAATCAATGGATCCCTTCATTTTTTGGGGCTTCAAGTTTACATGGAGGTGTGCATTGTACACCAATACACAGCAACAGAGAGTAGTGGTAAACTGCTGTGGCTATATCTGCCCAATTCCGCTTAAAACTGCCGCTCTATGTTAGCATACAGCAACACATGTACTGTAAAGAATTCATGTCATTGCATTATCAATCCATAATTTAAAGTATTTAAAAGCATTAGATACACATGGATTCAAACCCAGTACCATCTGTCCCCAAAAAGGACTGTATTAATGCATTAACATGTGCTGCCACAGAGTCAGATAAACATCAGGTGTGTTTCATAGACTCAATACTAACTGTCATACTTTAGTTATGCACAAATGTGTGTATCTCTCATGCATATACACTTTGCCAACCATTGTGCAAACCCGTTGCTGACCACACTATCAAAATGTAGATATTATCAAATGTTGTGTGATATGCAATGCACATCAATCTGGTAATATGCAGAACTACAGCTACTGACCCATACACCTAAAAATCCTTATCTGCAAGGCTAGGGAAGGAATCAGCATGAACATTAGTCACAGGGACATAGCTGACCTTTACAATACTTGACCTGACCCGTTTTCTTTTTGTAGAGGATAGATATTGCTTATTGAACATTGTGGACTTCTTTGATACTAACCCAAAGACCTGGATGAGTGTTAACACGACACACTGCCTATGTGGTGTTATCCAAGGCCTTTGAAACTATCCCATTCATGTCTCATAGTTAAGATCTCCTTTTTTTAATTTCTTCAAGTCTTTTGGGTTTCTAATACCATGAAGGGAATGGACCCATTCCTAAGTCAAAGTATAATTAAAGTTCATGAAATTAGTATTGTTTGAATCTTTGATGTCAGCCAGTATTGCTCTTCATAGCATCCACAATGGGCCCAGTAATGACTCCTTCTGCAGTTCGTATGGAGTTACATGTATTGGTAACATATCTAAATGTGATTGTAGATTCTTTTTTATAAGACCCATTGTTCCTACTATTATTGGAACTGTCTGGATATCTTTCTTTCACAATGCTCTTGTTTCTGCCTGCAGATCCTGATATTTTATGACTTTGTATCTTTCTGTATGAAGACATTGTAGCTACTGGCTGTGGCAATTTCAATGATCAATGCTACTCTTGTCTTCTTTTCTTGGACCACTATATCTGTTTTTCTAGCATCTATTTTTTGAACTGTTGGTAATGGATGCTCCCATGTGATGTAGACATCTTCATTTTCTATGTTGCTTTGTGGCTCATACTTCAAGTGTTTTTCAGCCACTTCAGTACCATACTGTTTGCTCAATCCCTATGCAACAGTCTCGCCACATTATTATCCCTTTCAATATACAGTACTTCTGCCATTAGTATGTCGCAACCAGCTATAAGATGTGCAACTGTTCCCAATTAGGTTTTGCAAAACCTACATTTGTCTGTTTCTTCTACATGTTCAACAGACTTTATAAACCAACGTGTATGCAGCCCACTATCTTGGGCTGCCAATATTAACCTTTCATCTCTTTGTTTGAATTTGCCTCTCCTTAACCATTCCTGTGTTCATTCTTGATCAACATGAAGTTCTTCCAGACATTTCTATACTTGCAACTATATTTATGCTTTTTCCACATTTCTTGCCTTCTCGTCTGATCCTTCACCTTATATTCTTTCTTTTGTTTTTATTTTTGGCACATTCGGTTGCTGCCTGATTTTATCTACTTCTGGTTTGATTTCCATTCCTGCTTGACACCAATATGCATCTGATAGATTAAGCAGAGAAATCATCTTAGATTTATTCTCCTCATGTTTCAACACTTTCACTACATTTGGGTCTTGTGAGGTCAGCAGGTATATGTAGAGTCCCATGATTGCAGATCTATACATATAATCAAATTCAAGGAGGCCCATCCCTCCTTTGGAAAACGGAACATATAATCTTGGCATGCACTGATTTTTATAAATCATTTGTTGAGCATGAAGCATCCTTCTTGTTTTCCTATCTAATCTATCCAACACATTTTGGGGTCAGTCAATCACTCCAAAACTGTAAGTTAGGACAGGAAAAGCAAATTGGTTTATAGCTTGGATTTTGTTCCTTTGTTCCTAGATGTGAGTGCTGTTTTCAGTATTAATTTAAGTCTTTTGAAGTATTCCTTACTAAGCTTTATTCACATTTGTTCATGTTTTATTGTTGATCCTTCATTAATTCCCAAATATTTATACACTCCTTCTTGCTCAGGTTATTTTATATCACATTCTTGTCCCAAACTGATGTTTTCCTGGCGTTGCAGTTTTCCTGCTTTAAAAGGTGCTTTTGCACATTTATCAAGACCAAATCAGATTCTTATATCATCTGAAAAAGTTTTGACAACTTGCAGTTGTGCTTTCAGTTCCTCATCCGATGAGCTATATTTTAAATCATCGACAAAGAAAAGGTGAGAAGGATTTACACTTTATTGTTTTCTAGGAGACAGATTATAGCCATGGCCTAAGCTGCTAAATAAACAGATTAATGGGTTAAGGGCAAGGCATAATAGTAACAGTGACAGAGTCAACCTGGAATATCCCACTTTGAATTTTTATCCCTGGAATAATAATTTGTCCTTTATCATGGCTTAATTGCAAAGTGGTCTGCCACTGTTTCATGATCACTGTAATGTAATTGATCAGTGTGGGGTGTATCTTATACATTCTCAAGCACTCTTTTATTCATGAATGAAGGATATACCAAATGCTTTTTTGTAGTCAATCCATGCCATACTTAGATTCTTCCCCTTTTTACAGTTCTCCACTATGACTTTATTTAACAACAAATGATCCTTTGTTCCATATGACTTTCTGTTATTGCCCTTTTGTTCTACTGCCATAATTGAGTTATTTTCTAAATGACTATAAGCTTTGTTGGCATCAATTCCCATGTATAGTTTATATATCATTGGAAGTCAAGTTAGTCTATAATTTTTAGGGTAGCTTGCAGGTTCAATCTTAAGTAGGAGCATTGTTTTTCCTCTTATTAGCCAGGTCGGTGTCTGTTCTGGGAGCACGTATAAATAGTTCTTATGACTAAGGGCAGGATTCACGAAGCCTCCGTGTAAGAGTTACAAGGCTTACATGGAGGCTGCAGTTAAACGGTGTGACGTCAGCATGTCATGCATATGCATGAGGGCATGCTAAATCACACCTAAGGCTAACACGGTCCGTGGAAGACAGTAGGGGGCGTGTCCGTAGGGTGAGCCCTGCAAACGGACACGCCCCCAGAAGAGTAAAAGTCCCGAAAGTAAACCTCCATGACAGAGTCCATGTAAATGTGAATAAACACAACACAACACATGCCCCCACAGACTATGAACATAAAATGTATAAATGAACATCTTATATTTTTTTATATAAGTTGTTAAGATGTTTGCCCGTGAGTGCGCTCGTTTGTGCGGGCGTGCCCGGCACTTAGCCACAGTTAGCAGTCAGTGGAAAAGCATATAAGAACTAAATATGCAAAGTAAGCCAAGAAGCAATAGCGTAGCAGTAGAGACGTTGACTGAAGAGGAGGCAGTCATGGTTCGAGCCCCCACAGCATCAATTTTTATTTTTAGTGAAATAAGCACGAAACAAGTCCCTGACATATATGTACATATATAAAATTATATTTTCTGTAAAATGTAATGAAATGGGCCATGTATTTTGAAGAAATGTGAGATAAAAAAATAAAAAAAAATGTGAGATGTGCCCATAGCTGAACTACAGTCTAACAAGGTGAGGATATCTGCTTGTAGGTGAGCAGTGTTTTAACAGGTGTAAAATGAGTGCCCGTAGGTGAGCAGTGTTTTAACAGGTGTAAAATGAGTGCCCGTAGGTGAGCAGTGTTTTAACAGGTGTAAAATGAGTGCCCGTAGGTGAGCAGTGTTTTAACAGGTGTAAAATGAGTGCCCGGGGTTAAGCAGCATTTTAACACGCTGAAACTGTGTGCCCGTAGCTGAGCTGAGCATAATATGCATGCTGACAGCCAAACGATGCGTAAACCGGCGTAACCCGTTTGCGCAGAGCTGCACACCACGCCAACAAGCTAACCAATGGGCAACGTTGAGCAAGCCGTATCAAAACTGCCTTTACACAGACACACTTTCTAGCCTGTGTAGACAATCATAAAATATAAAAAACAATGGCCAGGTTCGAACCCAGGATACCATGCACCATAGTCAAAGTACTGAACCACTAAGCCATGACAGTTGCACTTAGAAATGCAGTAATAGCATATATATAGGAATGAATAGAAAGAGGAGCATGACAAAGCAGGTTTTGTGAAGCTGATACAATTCCAAAATGGCCAATCACAGATAAGTGCGAGAAAAACGGCATATATAAGCCCCATAGGTGGGAATACACAGCATAACCGATTGTAGAACTGACTTGCAGCCAGGATGTCAGGTGTAGGTGAGGGTAGTTGCTTCCGAGCACAGAGGTGGGGCATTGAGGAGTCCAAATATATGGTTTGGCTCCTCGTCCATAATCATGAGGCCCAACTCATGCAGGACCAGGTCCTGTGGGGAGCATATAGGGCTGAGGCGTGGGACCAGTTGGCTCATGATCTCACCAGTGCCACAGGAATACCAAGGACTGGTGAGTAGGTCCGTCACCACCATGTGGACCTGAAGAGATGGAAGAAGGACCAACTGAACCGTTGGATCCAGGAGGCCCGGCAAATGCCCAACGCCCCACTACTGAGTAAGTTACATGTAATTATTTATGTAAGAAATTAACCTAGCTGATATTATGGAGATGTGTATTCCAATATTACTTTATTTATATTACAGCTGTAGGTGTCCATTCTGCGAACCGTCGAGCCTATGGCGATAGGCTGGTGTGGTTGTGCCACCAAGCAGGTCAGTAATTCTCTCCCTGTAACTGAAAATAAGTATATAAGTATGACAGTTAGCAAAAGAGTGCAGTGTAGTCACTAATTAATAAAATGTGCAAGTAACAGTGTAAGAGGGTTTGCAAGTATTACTTGATTACAAAAGTGTGATGCAGCCTGTAATCCAAACATAAAAATGAAACAAGTCTGAAATAAAGATGTCCCACCTGTAATATAATAGTACATAACCTGCAGCAGGCTGAAAAGTACAGCTGCAGAAGCTGAGTAAAACACATGTGTGAGATATATCCCTGTTGAAATACAGAAACATGACATAAGTGAGACTGTTGGAAAGGATTGTTATAACTAAAGGTAAAACATGTCAATAAAGCCTAGAATTAAGTACCATCCTGAATTGTAAAAATAAAACAAGTGAGAGAGTGTGAGAAAGAGGTATGAATCCACCAATAAAGTAGTAATAACTCCTGAATAAAGCATACTGCAGTCAGTACAGAATGAAATGAATGTGACAGGCAGAACCAAGCAGTAACATGTGTTGAAAACAGTACTGCAGCTGGAATGTGTGTCCCAAAATCTGGATATGTTGCTCTTAGTCTGCAATATGCAGATAGTATGGTTGTCTGAAATACCAAACATCCACATTTGTCTATAGCTATATAAAGCAAATGTAGCAGGATGATGTAGCTGAACAGAGCCAGATATGAATGTGCATGAATAAAAATGAAATGTATATTGATGTAGCAGTAACATTCCTATCACCAACCTGAAGTAGTTATCACATAGGAAACTGTAGGCAGAACTGTAGTGTGTATATATCTGCATCTAGTAGAAATGTACAGCATATGTATTGGTATTTTAAGTTGTTAATTAAATTTTCTTCACCCTACCCTATAACCACATATAATCCATTCCACGTGAAATTGGTATGTGCAATCACAATTAACACCCCTGGACATTTGTCCTGTTGGTTCATACATATTTGCATGTACATTGATGCATCTGCCCTGTTCATACATCCAAACCTGATGGCCTGTTGCCATCAATCAACCCTGCATGTTGTTGGATTGTGTATTGCTGTTCAAATTATACATGTGTTATGCTTGCTGTTCAATGGCTTGAATATATGGGTGTTTGGTTAATGGGAATACTAATGCATGCTGTTACAACTAATTGTGAATGGTATTGTACGTTACTAACCCAGACTGTCATAACCTAATGCAAAACATAGTATGACAGGGAAGGTGGGTTCCAGCGGACCCACTTCTCCCTCCTCAGCTGGTGAGTGCACCTGGCAGTAGTGCCCAGCCGGACCCTCCTCCGGTGGCCCTGTGCCACCTATGGGTGGAAGTGCTGCAGGGGATGGGGCTCGTCCCCCCTCTGCAAGCGTGGCTGGAGGAGAACATCCACTCACCCTTCGTAGTGTCCAGACTGTGGTGTGTAGGGAGATCTGGCACGCTGTGCTTGGGCCCCTACGCCAGCTTGAGGCACGGGTGGCACAACTCACAGCCCCCAGCACAGCCCCGTCCTGGGCAGTGAAGGCACAGTGGCAACTGCCCATGGGTGGGGATCTCAGTTCCACTGTTGCCATCTGTGGGCTCATGGGCTCAAGATATCCAAACATCCATCCCCGTCAAATGTGTAACCCCCCCACATGTGTCATACACCACCCCTGTACGCGTCTTGTTTGTCTTGTCTGTTAACCTACCCAACCTACCTCCCCAGTTATACCGACTTCCTGTACCTGACATGCCACTCTCACCTGAAAAAGAAATAAATAAAAAAGGGCTCTATGTACCCACAAAAAAATACGCCCCATACATAGCTGCCCATTTTGCACACATGTCTGCTGGACATGTAAACTGTCAATTACAATTGGCTGTACAACAAGTATTATTGTTGTCCTTACAACTCTCTCAGGGGTGGAAGGTTTTAAATGTCACAACAAATTACAAACATATGCACAGCTGTTGCTGATGAAGAAATGGGCAGCTATGGGCCTTACCTACGTCCCTCCTGCAAAATCCGAGCTTGTTTCCCTACTGTCCTACCCTCTTTGTGACCCCTTTTTCACCACTTTCCTATCTCCCCATTTTCTTTTCTTTCAAAGAAAATAGCGCAGGTGTGCGTGAGAGTAAGCACTTTTAAGCAGTAGTAAGCGGGAGTGCACTTCTGTGCGCTTAGCTAAGCGTGTGTGCGTGCAGCTAAGCGGCAGTGCGCATGTGTGACCTCCGCGCAAACCAGCGCTAACCCGCTTACAACTGCTTAAAAGTCCCTTAGTCACTCTGAATGACAAGGCCTGTAGTTTCCTCAGCAGCAAAATAAAATACCTCCCTCAGTCTCGAACCCAGGACCTTGGAAATACTGGTCTGCATGACTTACCACTAAGCCATGAGTGCTATAACAGAACATTGTGCTGAAAGAAATATATCATAAATTAGTAGGAATTCATTTAAAGGGAATATACAAGTCTAGCACACAAAGCATGTCATGTATATTTACTGTCAAATCTAGTGGATTTGTAAAATAGTACTGTGTGCTGAGAAACAGTCATGCTAGTTGGCAGCTGCTAGGTAATAATGTCACAGTAGCATCTGGCAAGCCACACACATACTCAGAGCAGGATAAACACAGCCATAGTTGAATAGTTAAGAATGCAGACATAGCAACTGTGACTGAGTTACAGGGATGTCCCTGATGTGAAAACAAATGTCAACTGTGGCCCACTGACACCCTGCCAAATGCACTAACAGTAGCTTACAGAACAACATGCATTGCAGTGTCTACAACACAGCCTGAAATATGAGAGACATACCATCCCTTACACTCACAGAACAGTGTCCACAGCAAACCAGCATGGTCCCCACCCTGATAATCTGAAAGGGCTACGCCTACCTAACAGACCTTTTTATAGCACAGGCCTGTAATCACAGTGAGAACTGCAATCACTACACAACAGGCTGCATGAAATTAGTGAATGCTGGCTAACAATTGGTGCAGAGGCCATCACATGGACATGTGCAGATACCTACAAAAGCATCCTGTACTCCCAGTCCACACATGCAATATTGACATTGCACCCGCTGGAGGGAAGAGAGAGAGAGAGAAAACCAAAAAAAAAAAAAAAAGAAAGAAAGAAAGAAAGAAAGAAAGAAAGAAAGAAAGAAAGAAAGAAAGAAAGAAAGAAAGAAAGAAAAAAACGGAAACATCAAGGCAAAGAGGCAGACAGCAGGCCAAGCAACTGCAAGCCTACACAAACAGCTGCAACAAACACAGGTAATGTAAAGTACTACTATAATACTCTACATACTGTGAACCCTCCAGATGTGTTATTAGTGTGTATCTATGTATATGAGGATGTGCCTAGGGACGAGGACATACTGAAACTGTCACTGAAGGCTCCACATACATATGTATGTGATGGTAGCTATGTGCACATAGCAATGTAGGTTGTAGTGCAATGTACAAGTAGGTGGTACAGTAATGGGTGTTCAGCAGTACGTTACTGTGTGTATACATATGTGGACCTAAAAGGAGTAAATATATATATATATATATATATATA
Source organism: Protopterus annectens (assembly GCF_019279795.1). Classification (NCBI taxonomy): domain Eukaryota; kingdom Metazoa; phylum Chordata; order Ceratodontiformes; family Protopteridae; genus Protopterus; species Protopterus annectens. The sequence goes on along the minus strand of NC_056743.1, from coordinate 563,272,388 downwards.
TATATATATATATATATATATATATATAAAACATGTGTATACGTATGTATATTGAGATATGTATGTATATATATATATATATATATATATATATATATATATATATATATATATATATATAATATGCATATGTGTATACATAGATAGACAGGGATGTAGAAATACATAGACAGATATAGTTTCACAGTGGCATAATATAGTACTAGGCTGTCTGCAGACAGTGTATAGACTAGATTTAGAAGGGTTCCTATGAGTTCATCGAAATGCCAAAACATCGGCTCACTCTTCATTCACATGACATCGACTCTTCATTCTTCTTCAGCAAGACCCATGGTAGCACCCCCCTCCCCCTCCCGACGGTATTGTATGTGTGTTAGGTGTGGTGTAATTAGATATAAATTAGAAGCGCGGTGTATAGGTAGTGACTTGATTAGAGCAGACAAACAAGTGCTACCATGGGTCCTGAGAGGGGAGGATCGCCACGGTGAAATGTCGATGATATGAAGTCGATGTTTTTGTGTCAAGATGAACTCATAGGAACCCATTTAGAAACCTGTGCCTTTGTATAGTAGTGACAGAGTGAAGACCCCCCCTACATAATAGCATTAGTGTACTGTGCCTCTGTCTAGTAGTGACACAGAGATGACCCCTGCTGTAAACCTATGATCTCCCATCCACTTGTCAAGAATGCACATGAAGAGTGTCAGTGAGGGTCTCTGCCTAACATGAACTGGGATCCTGTTCCACAGTATGGAAAGCCTCTTAGTGATGGATCTGTCCCTACAGTATGTCCTATTCATATGTGTGCTGAGGTTTAAATCTGTAGCTGTCGTGCTTCTGATGGATATGGATTGTATGAGGTGGAACATGTCCATCACTGCCAGATTGGACATGGCCTACTACATCAAGCACAGATCACCCCTACGTAGGCAGTATGCTATGGAATAGAGCATGAGTTATGTTAGTCTGGCAGCATATGACAGGTGTTGCAGACCCTTGATCTACCTGGTGATGTACTCATGGGGTCTCCCTAGCTGTTGCAAGTGCCAGGTGAGGTACATACCAAATGGGGCATAGTACACAGTCATGGGCCTGATAAGGGAGGAGTATAAGGGTACAATGACCCCTTTTGATGTGGATGTGAATCCCTTCATGATAAGGTGGGCAAGGTAGTAAGTCCATCCAACCACTTCAGCAATGTGGGTGTCAAATGAGAGGTCAGCATTGCACAGTGTCACCAGGTCTCCAATTACTTTGTCTGTACTCAGTGGGTTATTGTCTATGTGATAATATGTAGGTACCTTGTCCGTCCAAAAGGGTATGAGTATACATTACGTGGCATGCAGTGTCAGGCCATGATTCCGCCACCAGTTGTTGCTGTCCATGAGGCCTGTCAGTAGGATGTATGTGTCAGCAGGTGTATTGCCTATGGCGCCTAGTATGCAGTCATCTTTGAACACTGTCAGCCACTACCCTCCCAAGTCTGCTTCCAAATCTGAGAATGATATGCCGAACATGAGTAGTCCCAGGACAGAGCCCTGTGGGACACCACATGTGACTGGCTCTGAGTCTGACATGGCACCAGTGAGGTTGACTATAGGGTTTCTATCCGTTAGCTGGTTTGCAACCCATCATGTGACATATGGATTTACATGTTAGCTGTTGATCATGTCTATGTTGGCAGAGTGCGGTATTGTGTTGAATGCTGTAGGCAAGTCCAGGTAGGCTGTATGGACCACTATGCCCTCAGCAATGGCTATAGTGACTGATTTGAAAAGGTCAACCAGGTTCATAAGGCAGGATCTGCCCTCTACAAAGCCAAGCCGGGTGGAAACAAGTGTCTTGGTTCCCAATGTCTCTGTGTACCATAATGATCCTTTCCATAGTGTTGCAGACCAGGCTGGTTAAGCGTATGGGGCAATAGTTACCAGGGTCTGTAGAGGTGCCCCCTGTGTGGAGTGGGACTACTGTTGCTGTATGCCAGTGTCCAGGTACATATGCTGTAGTAAGGCTACAGCTGAATAGCATGTAATGTGCATGTGTAGCTCCTCTTGCAGTTCACATAGCATGCAACCCGCAATACCGTTGGGTCCCATTGCTGCTGTGTTTACAGCTCTGCTGAGGGTGGTTCCCAGCTGGACATCCAAGATGACAGGGAGGTTACAGTCAGCTGGGATAAGTAATTCCACATGTGTGGGTGAGGGAGTGTAGAAACCTGCACTGAACCTGTCTGCCAGACTGTTGGCATTATCTGTGTGTTCAGTGTAGCGTATGTCACTGTGAACTAACTGTGAACACAACTGAGGGTTCCCACCCAGGTGTGTAACATAGCAGAGGAAGGCCTTGTGGTTATCTGTAGTGACCATAGCGATGTCCCTCTCATTGTTGGCCTTGCATGTTTGTACGACAAAACCCATCTGTCTACTACTGCTGATGAGAGATGCCGTAGCTCTATGGAAGTATGCTCTGCCGTGCAGTAGCTACCATCTGTTCTTATACAAGTTGTTCAATTCTGGGGTCCACCAGACAGGATGCCTGCCCTTGGTGGAGAGGGTCATGGTTCCATTTGTGATTGCATGATCCATGCATTCTTGGAGATGTCTGTAGAAGCATATGTGAAGGTGTCTGCATTGTGGGAAGTGGATTACACTGGCCCAGTGGGCATTCAGGATACCAACTCAGTTATAAGACATGTAAAGTCGGCATGTGAGAGGTCTCCCACTGTAGTCTGTTGTGTTGTGGGGGAGGTGGGATATGTATATCCAGGGTGATTAGTCTGTGGTCAGATGTGACTATTGAGGGGTATCCTTCCAGTGTGTAGCACATTGTCCCCATGTTTGTGATGATCAGGTCTAGTATACTATCTCCTGTTGTGGGAGAGGTGACCAGCTGTTCCATTGCATTTGACATAGTGAATACCGGGAACCTTTGGGCTAGGGTGTTTGGGGTAGAATAATGCACCTAGTGTATGTTAGGGTAGTCACACTATCCCAATATGATGGTGTGTGGTGGGACATTCATATCCTCCAATGTCTAGAGGAAGGCCGACTGTGGTCCCTGAGATCGGGAGGGTGGTCTGTTACATGCTACCAGTTGTATAGCAGGTTTGCCTATGGTTATCTGCACCTGGATGGTCTGTGATGCTTCATGTGTTGCCACTAACCTGGAGGTGTGTGTGTGTCCTCCATGAATATGGACACACCCCCTCCCTGTCCGTTTTGTCCCAAGTCCTGAGGCCAAAATGCATGATACGGGGTATAGCCTGGTACCACTGGTATGCTCTCAGGAGCCTTGAACCAGGTTCTCACGTACTGCACAGACATCGAGATTGGTAGAATATGTATGTACAGATATATGTAATACACACATACATATATAGATATCTGTAGAGACTTACACATATACAGATAGATCTGACTGACAACAGACATGTCTGTATATGACAATCTCTCACTCTCTGTCCCACCCCCTCACCCTCACACTCACCCTGAGTCTCTCTCTCACCCCCCCCTCTCTCCCCATATCTATATGTATATATCTACATCTAGATATACATATGATATATACATATATACAAACAGATATATATATCCATATACAGATATAAATATATCAATATATATATATATATATATATATATATATATATATATATATATATATATATATATATATATATATATATATATATATATATATATATATATATAGATATATAGATAGATATATAGATAGATAGATAGATATACATATATAGACTGTGTGAGGCACATGTGTGCAGATGTCTTGCAACAGGTGCCTGGTGTCACAGGCATGGAGTGAACACCAGTGTGGATACTGGAGTACCATACCCCATTCAAAAACACTGACACCAGTAACCACCACATATGTACATGCCTGCACACCACTGCATGTGTCAGTGGGGAACAGGGTCAACAAGTGTACAATAGGCTCCACATTGATACACACAGTGGCACACTAGTCCTGTAATACCTGTACATGGAATGTGTCAGCAGACATGGTGTGTCAGCTATGGACATGTAGGTCACTGTACCCCTCCACACCCCACAGTGTCCTACATGGTATGTACCTCCCATGACAGCTACAAATATGGTGAAGGTCACAGACATATGCAAGTAACTGTGTCAATGCACTCAAACACCACAGAGCATACACAGACTACCTACATAGAGGTTACCACTGCTGGATATATATAGTTCGGTCACACCCATGACAGTTGTCTCCCAACCATGGTAACACCTCCAACATCCACAACACAAATTACCTATGTCTGTCGTCCTTGTCACTGGAGTATAGAGCACATGGTGGAGGTATGGGACCCTACCCACAGATATGACATATCCTGTAGTAGACCACACAGAATTAAGAAGCAAGCCTCCCCATGAGTAGATGTCAGACATACCCCTGCTGAATATTATGCTGATAGGTAATATGCCATATGAGTCACCCTGTGTAACTGTTTGTAAGGAGCAGGTACGATCATAACACATTGGGCAAGATAGCATAACAGTATGCTGCTGTAGGCCCAGGGCCAAAATCACACTACCTAACTAGGATGCAATGCACACCCATTAACACATTGCAAACAGAATATGTGAGGTGGAATGAGTGTGCTAGTGACTGGGTGCATGTTGTGTACTGGTGTGATTGCTCACCATGACTGTCTGTCTGTCATGGTAGTGTGTGTCCATGGTGTGAGGCCAGAGACAGGTGTGTGGGGTATTGCAATCAACACATACTACATTGCCATATGTTGTGCTGTGTTACCCTGTATGTCACTGTGGTGCAGGTAGGGTTATGGCAAGTAAGAGTAGTGTGCAGTACCAGTGAAATATGTAACGTGCATTGTGTGCAGTGCATGGACTGATAATGTTCCCCATATAGTACCTTGATTCAAACCCCCAGTGTGGGGTCGTGTATTGTACCTGAAACAGTGCGTTGACTGCTGCAGTATACTAGTCTGTTGTATGGAGTGTGCTCATGTACATGTGTATGCCCCAATAGACAGACAGATGATATATATGATGCCTAAGTTATATCACTGCAGTCAAGTATAATGTGTATTATGTGTGCTATAGTCTGCTGACAGATATTGCTGACATATTTCCCTTCTCCTTTTCAGGGACATGGTTCACCAAAGGAACCCAGTCTACTCCGCTGTCGAAGAGGAGGAGATACACCAGAGCCTGGTGCGGGATTTCGCTGTACTCTTTCCCTGCACCAGCCAGAACCAGCAGGAGAGGGCTGCACTGTGGCAAGACCTGGTCCGTCGGGTAAATGACATAGGCACACATAACTGGACATATGAGCAGGTACACCATCACTGCAGTGATTTAATTAGAAATGTCCATCAGCATGCGTCGGATATCCACAGGCAGCAGCTTGCCACAGGTGGTGGGATGGCTAGACATCCCCCCTCACCAGACTGGAGGGACTACTCCTGAGTGTTGTGGCTCCAGCACAGCAGCAACAACAACAACATACATGTGTAATGATGGAGGCTGGAGCCACACAGAAGCAGGACACAAAGCATGCAGGTAACATGCCATGTGTATAGTGACCAGTCTGTACACTGTTAGGTTATGCATGTGTGTGGTGTGTCCTCGATTTGTAGCTGTTATCTTGGTAATTATTGTGCGTTAGTGATAACCTCATTATCTGCAGTACACCTGTGGAAGCTAACTGCTGCACTACTGAACTGTAACATGCCCACAGTATCAATGGCACAGTTGTGCCCACTGACGATGAATGTCTCTTTTCCGCAGGTCCCTCTGATGTAACAGCAAGGCAGCCTATCCATGCTGGTGAGTGTGTAATACCATTACCTTCACTACTCTGTATACTAATAGTAATAATAGGCTGAAGCAGTAGTGCAATGTGTTTGATTGCAGGTATGCTTGTGTCTGTGGGTTGATATCTCATATACTGAGGTGTGTGCATGTGTGCATGTGCCCATGTGTGCATGTGCCCATGTGTGCATGTGCCCATGTGTGCATGTGTGCATGTGCCCATGTGTGCATGTGTGCATGTGTGCATGTGTGCATCAGTGGTGGCATGGTGTACACATTGTAAACTGTGTTTCCTGTCTTACTCCCACAGGTTCTGGTGCTGCTCTGGTGTAATGCAGCAGGGAACCTGAATCAGCTGCTGTGGATAGTGGTGATGATACCTGTGTAATGGCACAGGTAGGTGTGCCAGGGTCCATCATTGGTCAGCCAACTGACACTACACAGCTGTCGACCCCATCTATGCTCACAGTCATCCATCCAATACATCCTTTGTCACCAATGTCCCTAGGTGATGGACAGGATACAGTGGGCGTTGACCAGAGTAATGTGGTACCAGTGGCACATACATCCCCACACTGCAGCCATGGCCAGGGCCCTGACATGGTACCGCACAGGCAGACGTCCATGGGTTCTCGTGGGAGCATCCGTAGGCGTACTGCCCATGTCAGACATGCCCATAGAGGTCTTTCAACCCCAGCTATGTTCTGGACTGTAATGCAGGCACAGTCACGTATGGAACGGTACACCAGACAGGGTCTGAGGGAGCTGAGAGCATGTCGCACAGCCATGAGTGACAGTATGCATGATGTTGCGTCTGCCATTCGCAACTTCACCGAGGTCATTGACAGATGTTTGGGGGACGCATTAGATCTGTTCCACAACTATATGTCCATGAGCCAGGGCAATGGTGGACGGTTGAGGCATCGATGTGGCCGTATGCCAGCAACAGCAGCAGCTGGCAGCCATCGCGGACAATAACAGGGCCGCGGACGCTCACATAATGCCAGCAGCAGCCCCAGCAATGCTGGGTCTGTGCTGTCATCGGACCATCCCAGAAGATCATGTGCACGTGGTGCTGGACAGTCCCAACAGGGACCTGTCTCCAGTCAATGAACACCTGCTTCTGATGACAGTACCCAGTCTGGATTGGTACCTGATACGGTCCGTAGCACCCCTGCCAGGCACAGGTACCCTGTCCATGGCCACAGACAGTGATCTGTATGTCCTGGCAGGTACAGTCTGCGGCTGTCCACAAACACCTGTATATGGCAGCCATGAGGTGGGACTGTGTGCATTCATACACACATGCAAAGTGATAACACCTAGGGCTACCGCATACACGCACACACTGCATCAACATTGCCCCATCTTGTATTGCTGTCCCTCATCAACACACACACACACACAGACATGTCAATTGGTTGTATCAGTGGCAGACTCAGGCATACCAGGTACACACCCTGTGCATATGATGAAACTGTGCCACCTCCTGCAATCTGTAAGATCGGTGCAGGAACAGGTTAACATGGTGCTGATGCACAGGGTGACTACATAGATGTATTATAATAGTATGATGTTGACAACAGTACAGTGTAATTATAGCATTGTGGGTATATACCAGCATGCCTGATGCAGTTACAGTATGAATGGCATTGTATTGTTTTGTACACCCATACTAATTACCACAGTCTTCTGTCTGCACATCTTTGCATACTGGTGGTGAGGCTGTGAAGCGATGGCCACCTACATAGGTAGCACAGGGGATACAACAATGTACATATTGATACTCAATGATGGCCATGTCAACTGCGAGTTGCATGCTGTCCACACGACTCTGCAATGCAGATGTTTCAGGATGTTGATATCTGTGGAGTACTACACAGCAGGTTCAGGGCTCACAAGAGCACACTAGCACTACAAGGTCACACCTCATACCATGCATAACAGCACCAAAACACAGAACTAACTATGACAGGAGGGAGAGTGTCCATACATGTCAAGGATACTGTGGTGCCAGGACAGGTAGCATACATCATACTACGTCTGGTACTGCTGAGTGAGGACTCAGTGTCTGTTATTTGACATGTGTATTATTACAGGTATGAGCACTTGGGTATCAGGCCAGTTATTCAACATTACGAAGGTACGTGGTCTATACACTTGTGGGGGTTGTGGCTGGACTCAGCCCATCTGACCTGGGAATGTCTGGGTACTGGCTTAGAGTGCCTGCATATATGCACTGTTACATACTGGAAGTCGTACACCTTGTTTGTTGTAGCATAGTCTACATACAGGCCTGCTGACTGTAGCTTTGTTTGTATGCATGTTAGCCTGTTATGTTCATGAAACACTGATTCCACCTGCGGTGCAGATATACAGTGCCTCTGTGGATCCCTAGTGGCATCTGTGCTGCTTACAGTACTGATGTCCATGTGTCACTTGACAGAACGTCACTGTTTGACCTGTTTGCATGTAGCTTGCCTGTAACACATTGCATATGATGTACCTCACATTTGCTCAAGACAGCATTCATATATGCCAGCACTAACAAGTCAGGAGCACTACACCCTCACATAGTCACCTTGAGTACCTTGTTCCCCATTGGCCCTATGTGTCGTTACTTAGTGTGGGAGTCACAATGCTATGGTAGCATGTGCAAAGGTCATCTGTCGATCTACTCTCAGGTCCAGTTGGTGAATCTTTGAGTCATGTGGCAATGTTACAGCTGCCTCATGTACACAGACAACCCTCTCCCCTTCCCATACATGTACAACACATGTGAGAGATGCAACCACATAGCCAAACTGGGGGCTAAGCTCTGTTTACACAGCACTGGCATTCCCTGTCAGGTGGAGTGGGATACTACAGTGAATACAGTACCAGTCTCCCATAGACCTGCCACAACCACAGTCCAAACACAGACACACACAGGTACATTATTGGGCTCTCAGAATAGCATCTTGCCTGAGCAGCTGACACCTGCAAAGCAGACACACAAGCAAACATTAAGCCAGAGCAGAGCACATGCATCACATAGCTCACAAAGCCTGTGTGCCTAACAGTGTCAGGCCATACGGCTAGACAACACACCTGTTACAGTTGTATGAGGTACCTCTATTGACAGGTACATGGTGGTCCTGCTCCCAGGCTGGACAAGGTGACGGTCACGCTGAGCTGCCCGTCGGGCACTATGATCCACCACATAACACAAGCAAAGCAGTCACTCCAAGGCATGTAGCAGTATGACTCAGTCATTGTCTGTGCCAGTGTGTATGACCTCTGATGCACCTCCCTGGACTACATGTTAGGGGACATGGAGGGGCTCTCTGAGGTTGCGGCACAGGCTGGTATGACCCTGGCTTTGATTAGCATCTCACCCTCACCATGAATGCTGCCACAATATTTAGACAAGATCATTGGTTTCTGCACTTAACGTATCTTTCAGTGACATCCAAAGGGGATCCAATGCCTGTCAGTGTGGGATTACATGCTGGACATGCCACATTGCTTTGCATGGGAGAGCTTGCACCTGTCACCCATGGGCCATTGTATATTGGCAGAGGCTGTTGCTACACACATACTGCCTTTGTATGCAAGGCTGACATTACATAGCCACCTACACAGGTAGCACACAGGATGGGACACTAATAGCAATGCTACTCAACAGCAGCAGTGTAAACCTCAAGATGTATGCAGTGGAAACTGTACTTAGCATGGGGTAAAGCAATATCCATGCGGTAACAGACTCCTGGTACAAGGCTCCCAGGTGCACACCATCAGTGCCAGGTCATTCCTGATACCATGCTTGTCATCCCCAACACATGCTCCAAAACAGAACAGGGGGGATGTATCCAAAGGCACCTCAGATACACACACCCCCAGGTTGGTGGCACTGCACAAAGCATCAGAGCCTCTCCATGTGCAACACACAGTGGGTAGACTGCCTTCAGGTTCATAGCCTGGCACACACCACACTCCCATACCCAGGAAACCCACTTGGCCTTCCTGACAACACTGGGAATATGACGGTCTCTATACACACCATTATATGGTTGTACTACAACTACCCAAACATACAGTGTGAGCATTATTCTAGCTGCAAGACCCTATCTGAAGGTGTCTTATCATTCATTCCCTTCATTGCTATGGAACAACTTGTTACCACTCCCACAAGTGATGACAACATGCTGCACCTGTTCATCACCAACATGTGGACTATATGCTCCAGACCAATCATGTATCCCTTACTGGTGGGATGACACCATCTACAACCCACACTGTATAGTCACATACCACATGCAGCCCCTGCACAGAACACCCCAGTCATACAGTTGTCTGATGCATATTCCATGTATTCACATGGGGCAGGCTTCGGACATGGGAACTCTTACAGTTCACAGGTACATATGTGTAGGTGGCACACACATACATCATGTGTGCATTGATATTACTGATATAATGTATGTCGTTCAATACTGGGAACAACACCTCACACACATGGACAAACTGTGTGACAAAATTACACATGGCATTTGTAGGATACAAACCCCTACCTAACTATGTTAGATCACTTGTGAGAGTCACATTAACAGAGCACGTTATTTGCATTACTGGGGGGATTGCTTTCTCCTGCTGTACGTATAGTGTGCTGACATTATCAGTGTTTAAACAGTGGAATGTGCAGCATGTTTTGTGTAGTACTAGTTGCCAAAAGGGACATTTCTCATACGCATGGAATTGCACACACTACTCCCCCATACACAGTCACACACACACTTGGTACTTGCAGGATTCAAACCCCTACCTAACTATGTTATGACACTAGTGAGAGACGCATTAGCAGAGCACGCTATTTGCATTATTGGGGGCATTGCTTTCTCCTGCTGTACTTATAGGGAGCTGACATCATCAGTGTTTAGACAGTGGAATATGCAGCATGTTTTGTGTAGTAAAAGTTGCCAAAAGGGACATTTCTCATACACATGGAATTGCACCCACTACTCCCCCATACACAGTCACACACACACGGGGAACTTGCAGGATTCAAACCCCTACCTAACTATGTTTTGACACTGGTGAGAGACGCACTAGCAGAGCGCGCTATTTGCATTACTGGGGGCATTGTTTTCTCCTGCTGTACTTATAGGGTGCTGACATTATCAGTGTTTAGACAGTGGAATATGCAGCATGTTTTGTGTAGTAAAAGTTGCCAAAAGGGACATTTCTCATACACATGGCATTGCACACACTACTCTCCCATAGACAGTCACACACACACACTGGGCACTTGGAGGATTCAAACCTCTACCTAACTAGGTTACGACACTTGCTAGATACGCAGTAGCGGAGCGCGCTATTCACATTACTGGGTATAATTTCTGCTCCTGACATATGTATAGTGTGCTGATATCATTATGGATGAAGAGGTATGTACATCTGTTACTATCCATCAGTAAGGGGGAGAGCATATCTATGCATTAACTTTGCACAGGCACAGTGGCCTACTGTACTGTGGAGGCAGATGCCAAATACACTGTGGATAGCCTTCTGTATTCCCTAGGGACAACGGTCAGGTATTGCACTCTACAGCCATATGTTTACCTGTCAGATGCACGTATTTGTTGCTCATATATTGTTTGTGGGTCTTTATTGCCATAGCCTTCCCTATCTCTATAAACAACGTGTGTACTGTGGGAGATGTTTGCATATGAGTGGGATCCAGTACTTTACTTATGTCTCTGTTGTAACTTCACTGTGTGCACTGGGCAGATGTCTGTATTGCGGGAGGTTCTTGTGTTAACACATAGAAATGCCAGATATGTGTGTGCAACTGCTGAACTGTGACATGGCCTAAGTGTGTGAGCATGCCCAGTTCACAGTCTGTATGGCTTCTTGCCTGCCACATCTCATTTATCTAAGTGTGCAAGCATGCCCAGTGTGACCGTTCCTTATGTTTGGAACTATGGACCACCACATTTCTGTCTGTGTGTGGACGCCATCTATATATCACATGTACAGTTGAGTGTTGGACATCAGGTTGTGTTCTTACTGCCCAACTGCTGTGTGTCTGAACCTAACAGGCATTATGCTGTGCCTGCAGGGTTGCCATATGATAGTTTGCATACAGTTGTCATCATCCTTTCCTGCTGACCAAACAGTTGTATTGTTGTATAGTGTACTGGTGCAAAACTTTCACTGTGGTGGACAGTATGATCAGTTTCAGTCCTATCACTGCTTGTAATGTTTATCGTGAGCACACCAGACTGGTTGAGGGCCATTTGTGCAGATATGACCATGTTGCATTTTGTTCAGATATGGACAGCTTAGTACATGATTGTCCGACATTGTTATTGTATTCCACAACTTGTGTGGACAGTGACAAACAATGGCCATGTGCCCTAGTCCATTTGTAATGCTAGTCAGAGAGTGTTTGTCCTTCAACACACATTTACTGGTGTTTACCATGACATATGTCACGGTTAGTGTGCTGTGCCTCTGTCTACCCATGACATACAGGTGATATCCAGGGTACACCTGCCATCTCCCATCCAGTCATCATGATTCCTCTGGATGACCATCACTGAGGGACTCCCTGGATATCCTGTAGTTGGAGTTTAGTCATGAGTGGAGTGAGCTTCTGGGTTGTGGACCAATCAGTACAGTATGTCCTGTTTATGTCTGTGCTGGGGTTCAGGCCTGTCAGCTGCATAGGTCACCAGCATTCAGTGTTTACATGGTGCCAAATGTCCATTGATACCAGGTTGGTCATGGCTCTAAACATCAGGCACAGTTCACATCCAGCCAGGCAGTATGGCACTGTGTGGAGCTGCAGTTACTTTATTCAGGCGACAAATGGCATCTGTTACAGCTCTGCAATCCTCCTGGTGGGGTATTTGTGTGGTCATTCCAGTTGCTGCAGGTGTCTGCTATGGCACATCCCACAGGGGCCATTGTACTCAATTGTGAGGCTGCAGTTGGTTTAATCAGCCAACACATGGCATCTGTTCGAGCTCTTCGATAGTCCTGGTGAAGTACTTTTGGGGTCTTTCCAGTTGATGGAGGTGTCTGCTGAGGTACATCCCACAGGGGCCATTGTACTCAATTGTGAGGCTGATGAAGGATGACTGCAGAGCCACAATGATCTAGATCTGACTACCTTCATGATTAAGTGGGTATATGGTATGTTTCTGTAACCACTACAGCCACATGCTTGTCCAATGCAAGATATCTATCAATTTGTGTCCCCAGGTCTCTTATTACTTCTTCAGTACTTAATAGGTTAACACCTATGTGGTAACTGGTGGGCACTTACTGTATATCCACAGGGGATGACTATACACTTTTCTGCAATTAGCTTGCTGACATGGCTATGGCGCCAGTTGTCTGTTTCTATGTGGCCCTTTTGTGGGATGCTTGTGTCAGCTGGAGGGGTAGATATGGTGGCCAGTTTGTAGTCCTCTGCAAACTTGTTCAGACACAGTCCTTCCACGTTGGCCTGTACCTATGGGACATATATACCAAACAAGGGGGGTCCCAGGACCGAGCCTTGTGGGATGCCAGCTGTATCTGGTTTGTAGTCTGACATGGCTGCAGCATTTCTGACCATGTCAGTTCTGTCCTTGGGCTTGTTTGCAACCCCTCTACTGACATAGGGGTTTATATTTAAGCTGGTGAGCTTATCTATAATGAACACGTGGGGTATTGTATGGAAGCCTTTTGTAAGGTCCAGCTAGGCTGTGTGGACCACATTCCCCTCATCAATGGCCTTAATGACTGTTTCAAATAAGTCAAACATGTTTAAGGGGCAGGATCTGCACTTAAGAAAGCCACAGTGGGTAGGGTCCAGTGTCAGTAGGTCCCAAATATCTTTATGTCTGAAGTACATGCTGATCCTTTCCATAGCTTTGCAGACCAAGCTTGTCAGGATTCTGGGGTGGTAGTTTGCAGTATCCATTCAGGCAACACCTTTGTGGAGAAGGACCACTGTTGTTGTACACTGCTCTTTGGGTACATATCCTGTGGTAAGGCTGACATTGAGCAGTAGTGTTATATGGCGATCCATTCTTCTTGGAGTCTATGTTGGACTCAGCCCAGGACACCATCTCGTACCATTGATGCTGTGTGTTTTGCTTTGTAGATGCTGGCTGTTACCTCAGTATCTGCAATGTCATGGGGCCATCACTCTGCTGGGATAGATATTTGGCATTTGTGGGGGGGGGGAGTTTGCACTGAACCTGTCAGGTAGGATGTTGGCAATGTGTGTGTGTTTGGTATATTGTTTGTATTATTTGAGTGATTCAGAGCATATCTCTGAATTCCCAACAAGGTTCCTACCATCAGTTAAGAAAGCCTTGTGATTATCCTTAGTGTCCTGTACAATTTATATCTTCATAGGTTCATACTAGGCTATTTGCCCTAGGGCATTTATAAGCTTAGCCAGAGTGTGTGTGGCATTCACCACCCCTTGCTATGTGAATATTATGGCCATTTAGGATTTACTTTACTGTGCCTCTGTCTAGACGTGACACAGTGAAGACCCCCAGTGTACATGTATGATCACCCATCCACTTGGCAAGATTCCTGTTGGAGAGTCAGTGAGGGGCTCTGCCTAACATGGAGTGGGATTCCGTTCCGGGGTATAGGGAGCCTCTGGGTTATGTATCTGTCCCTCAAGCACATCCTGTTTCATTATGTGTTGAGGTTGACATCTCTCGCTCTCACAGCTCTGATGGATTTGGGTTTTCTGGGGTAGAGCATGTCCATTAATCCTGTGTTGGACATGGCCTTGTACAACAGGCATACAATGCCTCTGCGTAGGCAGTATGTGGCTGCATACAGCTGGGGTGTCTACAGCCAGGCAGCAGATGACATATATTTGAGATCCTTTATCCTCTTGGTGAGGTACCTTTGAGGTCTTTCTAACTGCTGCAGGTGTCAAGTGAGGTGCATCCCAAATGAGACATTGTACTAAATTATGGGCCTGATAAGAGAACAGTATGGGGGCACAATGACCTCTGTTGACATAGATGTGATTCCTTTCATGATAAGGTGGCCAATATAGAAGGTCTTCCTAGCCACGTTGGCAATGTGAGTGTCACATGACAGGTTACTGTCCACTTGTGTCCCTAGGTCCCTGATTACTCCTTCCATACGTAATGGATTACCACCTATGTGGTTATTTGTGAGTACCTTGTTTGGTATTTGGTGAGATATTCATACTGTCCAGTGTCTTCAGGAAGGCCGAGTGGGGTTCCTGTGTGTGAGAGTGTGGTCTGTAGCATGCTACAGACTGTACAGCAGTTTTGCCTATGGCTAGTTGCACATGGGTGGTCTCCGATGCTTCATGCATTGTCAGTTACCTGGACGTGTGGGTATCTTTGCTGAATATGGATACTCCCCCTCCTTTTATGGTTTGCTCCAGGTTTTGGAGCCAAGACGCATGATATAAGGTATAACCTGGTAGTGCTGGTGTGCTCTCAGGAGCCTTGCTGCAGGTTTCTGTCACTGCACAGACATCGATGTTCTCCATACTGGGGAGGGCCTTGGGAGCATGCATCTTGAGGTTTAGACGTCTGGCATTGGGCAGCATTACCCTTATGTTTCTTTCCACTTATGTTTTCTAGGGAGGAGGGTTACTCTTTTCACCCTTGCCTACAAAAGCCTCTATGGAGGTGGCAAGAGCCTTAGCCAATATCCAGACACCCAGGGGTGACAGGTGCAAGCCATCCCTGGCAAAGCAGCATGGCTTGTCAAGCATGACATCCCAAATGGACAGACATTGGATCCCCTTGGAATGACACCAGTAATTGTGCCACTTGTTAGAGCTGACCATTCTGTGTTTGTACTGTGGCATCATTCTTGGTGATGGTAGGATGCTGCCCAAGGTCAGAGTCATACCGGCCTGGCCGACATAATTGGAGATCTCATCTATGTCTCTTTTCATGTAGTCTGGGGAGGTATGTCTCAGGTCATTCACACCAGCATAGACAATGACTGCATCATATTTGTACTTGCTTTGGGGTGACCTGCATGCTTGTGTTATGTGGCGTATTGTAGCAGCCTACAGGCAGCTTACTGTACCCTTTCCCTTGTTCAGTCTGGTGAGCGGGTCAGCAGTGTGTCTGACTATGGAGTCACCTATTACAACTGTATCAGGCATGTTGTTTCTCCTTCTGG
Organism: Protopterus annectens; assembly: GCF_019279795.1. NCBI lineage: Eukaryota > Metazoa > Chordata > Ceratodontiformes > Protopteridae > Protopterus > Protopterus annectens. The sequence goes on along the minus strand of NC_056743.1, from coordinate 563,256,402 downwards.
CCTGTGACTGTTTGGCACACCAGCTTTGTGTACTATGTGTTGCATGTGCTATGTTTGGAGGTAGTGGTTGCTTGGGTGTCTGCTTTGGAGACCTCTGTTGATGTGGTGTGTTTGTAATTAGAGCCTCCGGGAATGTTTTTCTGTGTTTATGTCTTTGGTTTGCAGTTGTGATAGGTCTATGTGAGACTGTGTTTGTGGTGTGTGTGGTTACCTTCTCCTCCTGACTAGTTTTGACAGTACTGAGTTGAGAGAGCTCAGCCTCCGGTTTGGATAAATGGTTGCATCTCTCACATATATTTGTATTTCTTGGGGGGAGGAGAGGGTTGTCTGTGTATATGGGGCAGGTGTAACATTGCCTCAAGATTCACAGATTCAACTTGTTGTAGCTGGTCTTAGTGGATTGTATGAGTGGACATATTTTATTGCAATAATACTGATCAGAGATTACTTCCCTTTTTAGGTTTGCTCTATCATGTAGTAGCTTCCTCATTCTCTTGCATGGTTTGGTAATGGCTGGGGTCCACCATGCCAGATGCCTGCATGTATGGCATTGTGTCTTGGTTTTATTTGGGATTGCATAATCCATGCATTCCTGGCAGTGTTCATGGAATGCATGTATAACGGGTTCTGAGGTGTGGCCCATATTTTGCACAGGCACAAGGCCTTTACTGGATTCCACATCAGTTTAGAGGAGTGCAACATTTGCTTTACACATGTTTTTCACTGTGGTTTTTTGGCCAGGGACTGTGGTCGGGATGTGTATATCCAGTGTGATTACTCTATGGTCTGATCTTACCAGTGAGGGATACACTTCTCATCTGGCCATACAGTACCCATGTTGCTGATTATCACATCCAGTATGCTTACCCCTCTTGTGGGAGTGGTACGTTGTTCCTGAGCATTTTGGTTTATGGATTCTAGGAACCTTTGTCCTAGGGTGTTGGAGCTAGAATAATGCTCCCAGTCTATGTTTGGGTATTTTCAGTCACTCAATATAATGTGGTTTGGAGAGCTTGATATATTCATGTATTCCAACATAGGCCAAGTGCAGTTCCTGGTGTTAGTCCATGCTGCTTCCTGTTGTGGTACCAACATGGGGGTGTGGTTATCCTTGACAATTATTGCTAGTCACCATCCTTTTGTAGCTTGTTCCATGTTGTGGGGCTGTAAAGCACAGTATGAGGTGTAACCTGGTAGTGTTAGGGTGCTGTTGTGAGCCTTGACCCAGTTTTCTGTTACAGAACAGATATCAACATTTTCCATGCTGAGGGGAGTTTAGACTGCATGCATCTTGCTGTTTAGACTTCTGGCATTGGGTAGCATTACATCTAGGTTCTTATCCCTTGTGATACCTATGGAGGTGGGTTTGTGTTTTGAGCCTTACCTATTCAAGGCACGCTGGGGGTAACAACAGCCTTTGCCAGTATCCATAAGGCTAGGACTGATAGGTGCACACCACCCCTAGCAGGTGGAGCATCATGTCATGGTCAGCATGTCATCCCAGGCTGGCACGCATTGGATCTCCTTTGACTAACAGCAATACTTCAGCCAGTTATTACAATTGATCATCTCATCTTCATATTGTGGCATCATGCTTGGTGAGGGTAGGATGTTAGTCAGGGTCATCAAGTTTGCATATAGAACATGGTGTTACATTGCTTAACACATGGCAATCATGCCTCAGGTGGTGCTGCAGGGCTGCCTATGTTGGATGCACATACTACACTCCCTGTACATGTTTGAAAGCAGGTTGTGTCAACTTAGGCATCCCTTTTACTATATGTGTGAGTTGGAGAGAGGTATCATTTCCAGGGTCCCTACAGAGCCAGTGTATGTGCTATGCATTGCCACTTTGCCAAGGCCGAGGCATACTGGGCACGCCTCCTTCTGCCTACTGGGGCAGGCACAGGTTGTTCCTCCTCCGAGTCACGCTCTGCCTGTGATTGACTTGGCAATGGTGGGGGGCTGTTTGGCCCAGCCCTATACTGATCCTGCTGCAGCTATTTTCGCAGAATCATATTATGTAGCATAGCACATACCATGACAATTTGGGTACATGTAGTTGGTGAGTACTGCAAGGCTCCAACAGATGTGTCCAGGCACCGGAACCATGATTTCAGCAGCCCGAACATACGCTTGATTACATTTCGTGTTTGTGCGTGTGCCTCATTATGGCGTTCCTGTTCAGGTGTGTGTGCATTTCTGATGGGTGTCATCAGCCACGGCTCCAGTGCATATCCAGCATCCCCTACTAAGTGACCATGTGGGATGTCCCCACTGGCAAATGTCTGGTACAGCTGCATCAGATGCCAAATATGGGAATTATGGTAGCTTCAAGGGCAGCCAGCACACACATTCATTATTATGCCCTGGGCATCACACATGACCTGGCAGTTGATGGAGGGGAAGCCCTTGCGGTTAATGTAGGCCCTACCCCGCTCACCAGCTGGTGCTTTGATGCGTATATGCGTGCAGTCTATTGCACCCACTACCTCAGGGTATTCTGCTATTTGCTGGAAGAGATGCATATTGCTGGCCAATGCCTCACGGGAATTGTGGAAATATACATGATGTTCGACATGTGCTGACATGGCATCCAGGAACTGGTGAAGTACCCTGGATGCTGATGCCTGTGAGATCCCCATCATATCACCAGTTGGTCTCTGGAAGGTACCTGTTGCTAGTATTCTTAAGCCAACACATACCTTGGTTTCCACTGGGATGGGTTCCCCTCTGTTGGTTCTGTGTGTGATGCGTGGCCTGCACAGCTCAACAATTTGCTGCAGGAGGTCTCTGTCCACTCTATAGCGCCCCACTATCTCCAGCTCATGTAACCCCTGGTAGGTGACCCTGGGCCTGCACACTCTTCTCCGTCTCCTCAATGTGGGTTGTCTGGCAGCATTTGCATTGTCACCACCCTCAGCAAGTCGCCTATGTCTCCTTATGACAGCTATGGCAGCCCCTAGCATTTTTGGTCTGAGCGAAGCTTTTTCAGTTTTCACTTCTAATAGCTTACTCCTGTCTTGCAGTGTCTCTTGAGAGAATCATACTGCACTGCTGTTTGCAGACTTTTAAGTGCTGGGCCAGGCTAGTATTCTGCCTGTGTAATTGCCTGCTTCTAATTGTTTTCACCTGCTAGCTCCAGCAGTATTCCCTGCTAGCGTCCTACTATTTCTGTTGCTTCCTTTTTCCTTTCTGTTTCCTCAGGGGGGAGCAACGCGCATACCAGCGGAAACACGCTCACAGTGGCTTACACATGCGCACACATGCTTACATGGTTTAGAATCTACTTATTAGGGTTAAAACGCGTGCACACCAGTGCAAACAGTCTTACAAGTCTGCTTACAGGCTCCCACATGCTCAGTCTACCTTACATGCGCGCACACTGCCCTACTCACACCTTCTGGCATGCACATGTGCGCATACACGCCCTGCAAGAAACTTTGGTGTTGGCAACAGTGTACACCTTCCATTTCTTGACTTTCCCATGCTTATCTTGTGGCACTCCTCTTTCCATGATATGTGTCTGACATCTGTCACGTAACACTGACCTCCAATGAACTGCATTTCTTTCTGCTATTCCCTCCTGTGATGTCACCTATCTCCTACTCTGTTCCTCCCCCTTATGTAACTCTTACACTACTCAGAATGTGCTCATTTGCTATGTGACAGTGGGATTCAGTATCCTAACACTCATTTACATAGGATTGCCTACTAATGCTTAGTTACATGTCTTAGACTCAGCTTCCCCCTTTAGCAACCACTAAACGATGGCCATGTTGTTTTTGGTCTGCTGGTCTCTGTATTGTATATCCATGCATTGCATAAAACCCACATTTGTGGGTTTATAACCTTACTTTTTAGGTTTTATGTAGTGCAGCCCGTTTGTGCGGGGCTGCACTGCGTTTAAACATTGGCGATTGCCGAAAAAAAAAATTAATTATTTCTCATATTTGCATTGCGGTACCTTGCCAATGGCCACATATTTGGCCATTGGCATGCTGCCTGACACATATGCACCCTTTATTTGGAGCTGGTATGGCTCCAGTGTGTTATTTGCAGAAACGTACTCAGTTGTCAACTGAGTACATTTCTGCAGCTAACACGACTCTTACACGGGATGGTTTGAGCTTTGTGGATCACAAATCTACCTCATTCGCATGCCTTTCGCCTGCAAGTGGGGTGATTAGCATATCAACGCCCTGCCCGTGTAAGAGTAATTTTAGCTTTCTCTTACACGGGATTTCGGGCTGTTCCTGGATCGCAATGGCTGCATGGAGTCTTACACGGCTCTTAGACTCCGTGCAAGCCATCGTGAATCCTGCCCTAAATTTTTGTGCAAATATGTTAATACTTTTAACCAGAAGTTAGGTACTGCATCTGGGCCTGGGGTTTTCCAATTAGAGGCTTTTCTTAACTTGGTTTCAATCTCTCTACTGTCACTTCATCCCATTTAATATCCTGAACCTTTAAACTTCTTATTCTTTCTTTTACTTTTTCTATCCATTTAGCATCATTGTTATGTTCCACAGGATCTTCATAGATACTTCTCCAAAATGCATCTATTTCTTTTTTTTTTTGGTGGTCTTTCAATTCCTTTTACCTTACTTCCCAGTTGTCTATAAAACCTGTTTGGATCCTCAATAAATTGCTTATTTTGCACTTTTACTTCACATTTTTCTTTGTATCTTCTACGTTTTTCCACCTGTGCTGAAATATGTAGTTTATTTGCAATAGTGCATGATAGACTCTGGTCTGTTCTAATATTGCACATTGCTTTTATCACATCTATCTTTCTTAGTATTTTTGTTGATCTATTCCCTCTTCTATAGTATTTTAACAGTGACATTTCTTGTCTTAATTGCTTTATAATTTTCTCTATTCAATATTTTCATGATGGTATTCAATTTCTCCCCTTCCTTTCCCTCACTACCCTAATTTTTTGTGGTATAACTTTATCAGTTATTAATTTAGCTGCACAGTAATATATCCTGTTTATTTCTATTATATCACATAGATCTCTATGAACAGTCATAATTACTGTGTTCATTTGTTTTATCAGACTTCTGACTTTTTTTTTATTAACCTTTTGGAGTCTATTTCTTTCATTGATCTTGATATATCTGTCTATGTCAAGTAATGCAAGCAATTCTTCTCTTAGCTCATTTTCTTTCACACTGAGGGCACATCCCTTGTTTTCCAATTGCTGTGGGCATTCTATAGAAGGTTCTATAGCATCTTCCTGTGACACAGTCTCATCAATTTCATCCTCTGCCATCTGTTGATCTATCATATGGGAATTCACTGGCCTATCACTCCTCAACATTGACTGCATCAGAGTTTCCACAGTTTCCTGTTCATTCCCTTGCTGTCTAGCTTCAAGTGAATGTTTATAGGTTCATAGGTGTGTACTAAGCTAATGGCCATGGAGCCTTTATGAGCCTAGCCCATAGGATTACCCTGGCATCATGCCACCCGACCTTAGTTCCCAGCGACTCAGTCAAGTAGAGCCACTGGAGTGATCCCTGGGGTGAATTTTCTATTTCCCATCCACTCATCAAGATTTTTCTTGAAGAGGGCCAGTGAGGTGCTCTGTTTGACATGTATGGGAAGTCTATTCCATAGCATGGACAGTCTCTTGGTTATGAACCTATCCCTCCAGGACATTCTGTTGATTGTGGTAATGAGGTTGAGGTCTCTGGAGTGTGTGGTGTGGAGGGATTGGGATTTCTTTAAATGTAGCATTTATAACAAAGCTGGGTCAGACATGGCTTTGTAATTCAAGCAGAGATCACCTCTAAGTAGATGATATGAGACAGAGAATAGTTGGAGTTTTTTGAGTCTGTCTATATAGGACATGTTTTTAAGGCTTAGAATCCTCTTTGTGAGGTACTTTTGCAACCTCTCCAGTTGTTGCAGGTGTCTAGTTAGGTACATGCCAAATGGGGCATTGTACTAGATGAGTGGCCTAATGAGGGAAGAGTAGAGGGAGACAATGACCTCTTTCTTCTTGGATGCAAAACCCTTAGTAATGAAATGTGCCACATAGAAGGACTTTCTGACCACAGTGGTAATATGGTGGTTGAAAGAGAGGTTGCTGTCAGCCTTTGTTCCCAGATTTCTTATAATGCCTTCTGTGTTCAGTGGACTACCATCAATGTGTTAATTCATGGGAACTGAGTTTTTCCCAAAGGGGATGATGACACATTTTTTGGCGTTGAGCTTAAGGCCATGGTTCTGACACCAGTCATTGGTCTCAGTGAGGCCTGTCTGTAGGATGTCAACATCACTTGGGGAGTTAATAATAGCTCCCAACTTGCAATCATCTGCAAACTTTGTCAGCCAGAATCCCTTCATGTTGGCCTGGACTTCAGAGAATTATATACCAAACAGGAGAGGACCCAGGACTGAACCCTGTGGGACTCCACTCATGACTGGTGAGCAGTCTGACTTGGAGTCAGATACTTTCACACTGTGTGTTCTTATGTGTGAGCTAGTTTGCAACCCACCTAGTGATATAGGGGTTGATGCCTAGCCTATTGTGTTTTACTATGATTCCTGAGTGGGGAATGGTGTCAAAGGCCTTGCCCAGATCAAGGTAGGCTGTGTGAACCTACTTGGCTTCATCCACAGCTCTGATGACTGACTCAAAGAAGTCGAACAAGTTGAGCAGGCATGATCTACCCTTCACAAAACCAAACTGTGTGGGATCCAGAGATTGGAGATTCCCTATATCCTTGTTTATTAGGTCCATGATGATGTCTTCCATAGCTTTGCATATCAGACTCATTAGGCTAATGGGGCAATAGTTCCCAAGGTCTGTAGTCACTCCTCCTTTTTGAAGAGGGATGACTGTAGCAGTGCACCATTCGGTAGGGACAAAGTCTGAGGTGACGCTGTGATTGAACAGGGAACACAGGTGAGGTGCCAGTTCACTCTGTAGTTCATGTAGAACACAGCCAGGGATATTGTCAGGTTCCATAGAAGCTGTATTCTTGGCCTTAGACAGTGCTTTTTTAACCTGTGCAGCAGTAATACTGGGGGCCTGGAAATCTACTGTTAATGTGAAAGGTCCTTTGGGAGGGGAGAGAGGGGTAAAGTTGGCACTGAATCTGTCAGCCAGTATATTGGTAATATCTGTTGGCTCGGTATAGGAGGTACCATTGTGCAGTACTTCAGAGCAAATCTGGGTATTGCCATGGAGATTCTTTACCTAACTATAGAACGCCTTGTGGTTTTCTTTACTCTCTGCTGCAATTCTGTTTTCATAGCTAGCTTTAGAGGATTTAATGACGAATCTCAACTTTTTGTTGAGGCTGATACAGGAGTTTTTCCAGTCTTGGGACTTCACCTTATTCCGCATCACTTTTCTCCTTCTGTTGTAGAGTTTGTTTATGGCAGGGGACCACCAGATTGGCTTCCTATTTTTGGAGGAGAGCATCTTGGTTCTATTGGGTATGGCGAGATCCATGCATTTGTGTACATGTTTGTACTGTGCATTGGTGTATGATTCCGCAGTCGCGCACCTAATCTCCATTTGCATGGGTGCCGTGAAGTTAGCCACCTCTGTTTTTAGGAGGCCAAAGTTAGCTTTGGAGATGTTTTTCATGGTGGTTACCTTTCCAGGGATGGGGAGGGTGGGAGGGATGTGGATTTCCAAGGTTAATAATTTGTGGTTGGGTCTAACCAGGGAGGAGTTGACTTTTGGTTTAGAGCAATGGTCGCCCATGTTAGTAATGACCAGGTGAAGGATGTTGATACCTGTAGAGGGGGTAAGAATGAGCTGGTCCAGGGCATTGGAATTAATGAATTCCAGGAAACATTGGGCAAGTATATTGGTAAATGAGTAGTTTTCCCAGTTAATGGAAGGGTAGTTGAAGTCGCCCAGTATGAGAGTGTTAGGCTGGGCCTTAATATTTTCCGAGGTGCATAGAAACATGGAGTGTGAGTCTTGGGACATGGTTGGGGACCTATAGGCTATGACCTGAATCGCTGTCTTACCCAATGTTAGCTGCACCTGAAGTATCTCTGATGCATTATGTTGGGCTATAAGTGTGGAGGTGTGCACATTCTTTATGAATATGGAAACACCACCACCTTTGGAGCTTCAGTCAAAGTTCTGGGGCCGAAAGGTGTGGAAAGAGTTATAGCCTGGTAGTGCAGGGGTGCTTTCTGCTGCCTTGAACCAGGTGTCTGTTACAGCACAAATGTTGATGCTCTCCATTTTAAGGAGTGCTTTGAGTGAGTGAATTTTGAAATTTAGACTTTTAGTGTTGAGCAGCATGACCCTCAGATTGCATTTGTTTGTAGCTGTTATGGTAGTAATTTGGTCATTTGAACACCACCTAAAAAAGGCACTATAGGGGTGGCAAGAGCCTTGACCAGTATCCAGAAGCCCAGGGATGGCAGATGCAGGCCATCTCTGACAAAGCATCGAGGTCTGTCAATCATGTCATCCCAGGCAGACAGATAATGTATCCCCTTAGAATGACACCAGAAACTTAACCAATTGTTTCAATCAATCATTTTCTGCTCGTACTGTGGTATAATTCTGGGTGATGGTAGGATACTGCTCAGGGCTAGGGTCATACCCGCCTGGGCTACATAATCTGAGAGCTCCTCCATGTCTCTTTTCATATAGTCCAGGGAGGTACGTCTCAGGTCATTCACACCCACATGTACAATGACAGAGTCATATTTGTATCTGTTGTTGAGGGACCTGAGTGTATGCGTTATGTGGCAGATCCTGGCACCTGACAGGCAGCTGACTCTTATTTTCTCCTTATTCAACCTAGTGAGTGGGAAATCAGTGTGCCTCACTTTCGAGTCACCTATGACTAGCATGTTGGCATGCTGTTTTGCCTTAGTGGGTTTGGTTGAGTGGCACACTGTTTAGGAGAGTTATGTGTCTCGTGATTAGTGTTGTGTTGTGGTGGTCAAGTGCATTTCTGCCTTGGAGGCCTCTGCTGTTTGGATAGATTTTTATTGAGACCCCCTATGAAGGTGGGCGTGTGGTTTGTGTTTTTATGCGAAGGCAGTGCTGGTGTGTGTTCTGGAGGGCTATGTGTTCCATGTGGTGTGGTGCAAGTGTTGACCTTCTCCTCTTGACTAGCTATTCCGGTCTTGGCTGGAGAGTGTGTGGTTTTCAATTTGGATACATAAGTGCATCTCTCACATTTCTGAGTGTTGGGAGGAAAGAGAAGAGGGTTGTCTGTGTACATGAGGCAGTTGCTACATTGCTTCAGGATGCCCAAGTTCACCAAGTTAATAGGAGAAAGCACAGGGAACTGACCTTTAGACATGCCTGGAGGGGGTGGGCATTAATAAAAAGTACTGGAGCTGCTTCCTTGTAGAATGTTTAGTGCTGGTAGTAATTTTGTGTGCTACAATAATTGCTACAAGAAGTCTGGTAAAGTGCTAGAGTAATAAGCTAGTAAAAGTGCAGTAGATGAGAGAACTAGCAGATCTAAGGGAAAAGTTGAAGAGCAGACTTTGGCACCACACAGAAACTTACAAACAGTCCTGAATACAGCAAATCTGTATCTGGACTAGACTAGTTACAGGAAAGGCAGGAAACAAGTGCAAACGCGGGCTTTTAAACCAGAAAGTGTAAAGAGATTGAAAGACTGCCCAAATGGCCAATGAACTACAATTTCTGGGCCAGAAACTACTCTTGTGGTAGATAGGCCACCTAGTGCTTACTACTTCCATTGATAAGCTAGAAGGCTTCCCTCCAACACATAAAGGCTTGGGGGGCTCAGAAGCTTACAAACAGTCCTGAATACAGCAAATCTGTATTTGGACTAGACTAGTTACATGAAAGGTTAGAAACAAGCACAAATGAAGGCTTTTAAACCAGAAGTTGAAAGAGATGGAAAAACTGCCCAAATGGCCAATAAACCACAATTTCTGGGCCAGAAACCACTCTTCTGTCAGATAGGCTACAAAGGGCTTACCACTCCCACTGATAAGCTAGAAGGCTTCCATGCTACACAGAAATGCTTGGGAGGCTCAGAAGCTTACAAACAATTTTAGATACCCCAAATCTGTATCTGGAGTAGACTAGTTACAGGAAAGGTGGGAATCAAGTGCAAACACGGGCTTTTAAACAGAAAGTTGAAAGAGATGGTAAAACTGCCCAAACGGACAGTAAACTACAATTTCTAGGTCAGAAATCACTCTTGTGTTAGATAGGCTAACTAGTGCTTACCACTCCCACTGATAAGCTAGAAGGCTTCCCTCCAACACAGAAAGGCTTGAGGGGCTTAGAAGCTTACAAACAGTCCTGGATACAACAATTCTGTATTTTGACTAGGCTAGTTACAGGAAAGGTGGGAAACAAGCCTGAGTGCAGGCTTTTAAACCAGAAAATTGAAAGAGATGGAAACACTGCCCAAATGGCCAATAAACTACAATTTCTGGGCCAGTAATCACTCTTGTGGTAGATAGGCAACCTAGTGCTAACCATTCCTACTGATAAGCTAGAAGGCTTCCCTCCAACACAGAAAGGATTGGGGGTGCAGAAGCTTACAAACAATCCTGGATACAGCAAATCTGTGTCTGGACTAGACTAGTTACACGAAAGGCAGGAAACAAGCTTAGATTTTTTTTGTAAAGCGGAAAGGGAAAAAAGAAGGACCAGAAGATAATTCAAGGTTAAGGACCTAGGTGGCTTGTCCTTCTCAAATTTTCTCTCCATATTAGGAAGAATGAGCTGGTGACACTAGACTGGGATAGAGCTGGGTTACAGCTGAACAGATGGGATTGGTAGGAGTGTCTGAAGTAAAATCTGATCTTACCGTACTCGGTAGAGTGATCAAATGAAATAAACACAAGAGGAGTGTTCAAACACAAATTTACAGGAGGGATGGGCAATTCCAAAGCCACCAAGATGAATACCACAACAAAAACAGGGAGGGACGGCAGGGAAACTAACTGCAGAGAGAGACACCACAGTATTCTATGAAACAAATAAATAGAAAAATAAATAACTGCAGAGAGACACAAACCACAATATTCAATGAAGCAACTAAATAGAAAAATGCAAAAAATCTTAAACACTGCAGGTTTGTACTTAACTCAGCTAGTAATACAGTTGATTGTAGGTATATAGCAGAAAACCAAAAAAAACTCAGATATTGAGCAGTAATAAATTCAAAGATATGTGACTAACACTTATAAATACAAAGAAACCCTCTAGGCTAAGAGATTAACATGGAATATAAATGAAGTGAAACACAATAACCCCCACTTACTGCAGAGAGAGAAAGAGACAGAGCTAGAGAGACCACAGTATTCTATGAAACAAATAAATAGAAAAATAAATGACTGCAGAGAGACACAGACCATGATATTCAATGAAACAATTAAATAGACAGAAAATTAAAATGCAGTACATTCATTAACACTGCAAGCTTGTACTTAACTCAGCTAGTAATGGAGTTGATTGTAGGTATATAGCAGAAAGCCAAACAACTCAGATATTGAGCAGTAATAAATTCAATGATATGTGACTAAACATAAATACAGAGAAACCATCAAGGCTAAGAGATTAATACAAAATATCAATGAAGTGAAACACAATAACCCCCACTTACTGCAGAGAGAGAGAGAGAGAGAGAGAGAGAGAGACCACAGTATTCTATGTAAAAAATAAATAGAAAAATAAATAACTGCAGAGAAACACATACTACAATATTCAATGAAACAAATAAAAAGACAGAAAATTAAAATGCAGTACAATCATACAGTCTTTAACACTACAAGATGGTACTTAACTCAGCTAGTAATGCAGTTAATTGTAGGTATATAGTAGAAAGCAAAACAACTCAGATACTGAGCAGTAATAAATTCAAAGATATGTGAATAACACATATAAATACAGAGAAACCCTCTAGGCTAAGAGTTTAACACTGAATATCATGGAAGTGGAACAAAAAAACCCCACTTACTACACTGAGAGAGAGACCCACATTATTCTATGAAACAAATAAATAGAAAAATAAATAACTGAAGAGAGACACAGACCACAATATTCAATGAAACAATTAAATAGACAGAAAAATAAAATGCAGTGCAATCATTAACACTGCAAGTTTGCACTTAACTCAGCTAGTAATGCAGTTTAATTTTGAATATAGCAGAAAGCCAAACAACTCAGATATCGAGCAGTAATAAATTCAAATATATGTGACTAACACTTATAAATGCAGAGAAACTCTCTAGGCTAAGATTTTAACACTGACTATCATTGAAGTAAAACACAATAACCCCCACTTACTGCAGAGAGAGAGAGAGAGAGACAGTGACCACAGTATTCTATGAAACAAGTTAAAAGAAAAAAAAACTGCACAGAGACACCACCCACATTATTCAATGAAACAATTAAATAGACAGAAAAATAAAATGCAGTACAATCTTAATACTGCAAGTTTGTACTTAACTCAGCTAGTAATGCAGCTGATTGTAGGTATATAACAGAAAGCCAAACACCTCAGATATTGAGCAGTAATAAATTTAAAGATATGTGACTAAAACTCATAAATACAGAGAAACCCTCTAGGCTAAGAGTTCAATACTGAATATCAAAGAAGTGAAAAACAGTAATCCCCACTTACTGCAGAGAGAGGGAGGGGGGAGAGAGAGAGACCACAGTATTCTATGAAACAAATAAATAGAAAAATAAATAACTGCAGAGAGACAGACCACAATATTCAAATAACAAATACAATGAATAATAGAATGCAGTACAATCTTTAATGCTGCAAGTTTGTACTTAACTCAGCTAGTAATGCAGCTGATTGTAGGAATATAGCAAGAAGCCAAAAAACTCAGATATTGAGCAGTAATAAATTCAATGATATGTGACGAACACTTTTAAATATAGAAAGACCCTCTGGGCTAATGGTTTACCACTGAATATCAATGAAGTGAAACACAATAACCCCCACTTACTGCAAAGAGGGAGAGAGAGACAGAAAGAGAGACCACAGTATTCAATGAAAAAATAAATAGAAAAATAACTACTGTAGAAAGACACAGACCATGATATTCAATGAAACAATTAAATTGACAGAAAAATATTATTCAGTACACTCTTTAACACTTCAAGTTTGTACTTAACTTAGCTAGTAAAGCAGATGATTGCAGTTATACAGAAAACCAAACAACTCAGATATTGAGCAGTAATAAATATAAAGATATGTGACTAATGTTTATAAATACAGGGAAACCCTCCAGGCTAAGAGTTAAAAACTGAATATAAATGAAGTAAAACACAATAACCCCCACTTATTGCAGAGAGACAGAGAGAGAGAGAGAGAGAGAGAGAGAGAGAGAGAGAACAGTATTCTATGAAACAAATGAACAGAAAAAAATAAAAAAACTGCAGAGAGACACAGGCCACAATATTCAATGAAAAAATTAGACAGGAAAATAAATTGCAGTACAATCGTTAACACTACAAGTTTGTACTTAACTCAGCTAGTAATGCAGTCGATTGTAGGTCTATAGAAAAGCCAAACAACACAGATATTGAGTTGTAATAATTTCAAAGATAAGTGACTAACACTTATAAATACAAACAAACCCTCTAGGCTAAGAGTTTAACAGTTAATATCAATGAAGTGAAACACAATAACCCTCAAAGCAGAGAAAGAGAGAGAGAGAGAGAGAGAGAGAGAGAGAGAGAGAGAGAGAGAGACCACAGTATTTTATGAAACAAATAAATAGAAAAAATAAATAAAGACAGAAAAATAAAATGCAGTACAATCTTTAACACTCCATGTTTGTACTTAAGTTAGTAATGCAGTTGATTGTAGGTATGTAGCAGAGAGCCAAAAAACTCAGATATTGGGCAGTAATAAATTCAAAGGTATGTGACTAAGACTTATAAATACAGAGAAACCATCTAGGACAAGAGTTTACCATGAATATCAATGAAGTGAAACACAATAATCCCCACTTATTGCAGGGAGAGAGAGAGAGAGTGCGAGAGACCACAGTACTCCATGAAACAAATAAATAGAAAAATAAATAACTGTGAAGAGACACAGACCCCAATATTAAATGAAACAATCAAATAGATAGAAAAATAAAATGCAGTACAATCTTTAACACTGCAAGTTTGTACTTAACTCAGCTAGTAATGTAGGTCATTGTAGGTATATAGCAGAAAGCCAAAGAAATCAGACATTAAACGGTAATAAATTCAAAGATATGTGACTGACACTTAAAAATACAAAGAAACCATACAGGCTAAGAGTTTAACACTGAATATCAATGACGTTAAACACAATAACCCCCACTTGCTGCAGAGAGAAAGAGAGAGAGATAGACACCACAGTATTCTATGAAGCAAATAAACAGCAAAATACCTACTGTAGAGAGACAGAGGCCACAATATTCAATGAAACAATTAAGTAGACAGAAAGATAAAATGCAGTACAATCTTTAACACTTCAGGTGTGTAATTAACTCAGCTAGTAATGCAGTTGATTGAAGGTATACAGTACAACTCAGATACTGAGCACTAATAAATTCAAAGATATGTGACTAAAATTTATAAATACAGAGAAACTCTCGATGCTAAGGGGTTACCACAGCATACCAATGAAGTAAAACACAATGACCCCCACTTACTGCAGAAAGAGAGAGAGTGAGAGAGAGAGAGAGAAAGAGAGGGAGATAGAGAGAGAGATACCACAGTATTCTATGAAACAAATAAATAGAAAAATAAATAACTACAGAGAGACACAGACCACAATATTCAATAAAACAATTAGACAGAAAAATAAAATGCAGTGCAATCTTAACACTGCAAGTTTGTACTTAACTCAGAGAAAGACCATGGCATTCTATGAAACAAATAAATAGAAAAAATAAATAACTGCAGAGAGACACATACCATGATATTCAATGAAAAAAGTAAATAGACAGAAAAATAAAATGCAGTACAAACCTTAACACTTTTTACTTAACTCAGATTGTAATGCAGTTTATTGTAGGTATATAGTAGAAACCAAAACGCTCAGATATTAAGCAGTAATAAATTTAAAGTTATGTGACTAACACTTATAAATACAGGGAAACCCTCTAGGCTATGGGTTTTCCACTGAATATCAAAGAAGTGAAACACAATAACCCCCACTTACTGCACAGAGAGAGAGAAAGAGAGAGACCACAGTATTCTATGAGCCAAATAAATAGAAAAACAAATAACTGCAGAGAGACAAAGGCCACAATACTCAATGAAATAATTGCAAAGAAAAATAAAATGCAGTATACTGCAAATCTGTACTTAACTCAATCAATAATACACTTGATTGTAGGTATATGGCAGAAAGCCAAACAACTCAGATATTGAGTAGTAATAAATTCAAAGATATTGACTAACACTTATAAATTCAGAGCAACCCTCTAGGCTAAGAGTTTAACACTGAATATCAATGAAGTAAAAAAACAACAATTCCCCACTTACTGCAGAGAGATAGAGGGGAAGAGACCACAGTATTCTATGAAACAAAAAAAATAGAAAAAAATAAATAACTGCAGAGAGACCTAGACCACAATATTAAATGATACAATTAAATAAACAGAAAAATAAAATACAGTACAATTGTTAATACTGCAAGTTTGTACTTACAACAGCTAGTAGTGCAGTTGATTGTAGGTATATACCAGAAAGCCAAACAGCGCAGATATTGAGCATTAATAAATTCAAAGATATGTGACTAACACTTATAAATACAGAGAAACCCTCTAGGCTAAGTGTTTAACACTGAATATCAATGAAGTAAAACACAATAACCCCCACTAATTGCAGAGAGAGAGAGAGAGAGAGAGAGAATCACCACAGCATTCTATGAAACAAATAAATAGAAAAATAAATAAATGCTGAGAGACACAGACCACGATATTCAATGAACCAATTAAATAGGCAGAAAAATAAAATGCAGTACAATCCTTAACACTGCAAGTTTGTACTTAACTCAGCTAGTAATGCACTTGATTGTAGGCATATAGCAGAAAGCCATACAGCTCAGATATTGAGCAGTAATAAATTAAAAGATATATGACTAACACTTATAAATAAAGAGAAACTGAATAAAGAGAAACCCTCAAGGCTAAGAGATTACCACTGAATATCAATGAAGTGAAACACAATAACTACCACTTACTGCAGAGAGAAAGAGAGAGATAGAGAAAGAGAGACCACAGTATTCTATGAATGAAGTGAAACACAATAACCTCACTTACGGCAGAGAGACAGAGAGAGAGAGAGAGACCACCGTATTTTATGAAACAAATAAACAGAAAAAATAAATAACTGCAGAGAGACACAGAGCATGATATTCAATAAAAAATAGACAGAAAAATAAAATGCAGTACAATATTTAACACTGCAAGTTTGTACTTAACTCAGCTAGCAATGCAGTTGATTGTAGGTATATAGCAGAGATCCAAACAACTCAGATATTGGGCAGCAATAAATTCAAAGATATGTGACTAATGCTTAAATACAGAGAAACCATCTAGGCTGAGTATACCATGAATATCAATGAAGTGAAACACAATAATCCCCACTTACTGCAGAGAGAGAGAGAGAGAGAGAGAGACCACAATATTCTATGAAACAAATAAATAGAAAAATAAACAACCATGAAGAGACACAGACCCTGATATTAAATGAAACAATTAAGTAAATAGAAAAAAAAATGCAGTGCAATCCTTAACACTGCAAGTTTGTACTTACCTCAGCTAGTAATGCAGTTGATTGTAGGTATATAGTAGAAAGCCAAATAAATCAGATATTAAGCAGTAATAAATTCAAAGATATGTGACTAACACTTATAAATACAGAGAAACACTCTAGGCTAAGAGTTTAACACTGAAAGTCAATGAAGTGAAACAAAATAACCCACACTGACTGCAGAGAGAGAGAGAGAGAGAGAGAGAGAGAGAGAGAGACCACAGTATTTTATGAAACAAATAAATAGAAAAATAAATAACTGCAAAGAGACGCAGACCATATTATTCAATGAAACAAATAGACAGAAAAATAAAATGCAGTACAATCTTTTCATACTGCAAGTATGTACTTAACTCAGCTAGTAATGCACTTGATTGTAAGTATGTAGCAGAAAGACATGCATCTCAGATATTGAGCAGTAATAAATTCAAGGATATATGACTAACACTTATAAATAAAGAAAAACCCTCTAGGCTAAGAGATAACCACTGAATATCAATGAAGTGAAATGCAATAACCCACATTAACTGCAGAGAGAGAGAGAGAGAGAGAGAGAGAGAGAGATACCACAGTATTCTATGAAACAAATAAATAGAAAAACAAATAACTGCAGAGTGACACAGACCAGGATCAATTAAACAATCAAATAGACAGAAATAACACTGCAAGTTTTACTTAACTTAGCTAGTAATGCAGTTGATTGTAGGTATATAGCAGAATGGTAAACAACTCATATATTGAGCTGTAATAAATTTAAAGATATGCGACTAACACTTATAAATACAGAGGAACCCTGTAGACTAAGACTTTAATACTGGATATCAATGAAGTGAAACACAGTATTCCCCACTTACTGCAAAGAGAAAGAGAGACAGACCACATTATTCTCGGAAACAAATTAATATAAAAATAAATAACTTCAGAAATACACAGACCATGATATTCAATGAAACAATTAAATAGACAGAAAAAAGAAAATGCACTATAATCTTTAACTTTGCAAGTTTGTACTTAACTCAGCTAGTAATGCAGTTGACTGTAGGTATATTGCAGAAAGCCAAAGAACTCAGATATTGAGCAGTAATAAATTTAAAGATATATGAATAACACTTATAAATAAAGAGAAACCATCTAGGTTAAGAGTATAGCACTGAATATCAATGAAGTGAAAAACAAGAACCCCCATTTACTGCAGAGAGAGAGAGAGAGACAGAGAGACAGAGTGAGAGAGAGACCATAGTATTCTATGAAACAAATAAATAGAAACAATAAATAACTGCAGAGAGACACTGACCACAATATTCAATGAAACAATTAAATAGACCAAAAAATAAAATGTAGTGCAAACTTTAACACTGCAAGTTTGTACTTAACTCGTCTAGTAATGCAGTTGTTTATAGGTATATAGTTGAAAGGCAGACAACTCAGATATTGAGCTGTAATAAGTTCAAAGATATGTGACTAACCCTTATAAATACAGAGAAACCCTCTAGGCTAAGAGATTAACACTGAATACCAATGAAGTGAAACACTGTAAACCCCACTTACTGCAGTGAGAGAGATAGAGAGAGAGAGACAGAGAGAGAGAGAGAGAGAGAGACCTCAGTATTTTATGAAACAAATACATCAAAAAATAAATAACTGCAGAGAGACCCAGACCACGATATTCAGTGAAACAATTAAATAGAAAAATAAAATGCAGTGCAATATTTAACACTGCAAGTTTTTACTTAACTCAGCTAGTAATGCAGTTGATTGTATGTATATAGCTGAAAGCCAAAGAACTCAGATATTGAGTATACTGGTGTCTTGTGTAAGTCTCCACATTATCTTCATATGGCAGCTGACCAATTGCTTCCTGTTCCACTGGTTTCTCCTTAATTTGGATATCCGTTACTCTATCCTGTTGTGGTGCTTCCTGAATTAAAGTTTCTACACTAAATCCTTCACTTTGCAGGTACTCCTCAACCTCAGTTTCTATTTCTTTAACTTCTCCATTACTAATCTCCTTTTCTACTTTTCCTTGTTGTCTTCTTATTATTTCTATTGCAAAGTTTTCCATATCCAGATTCCTTTGTCTGTATTTCTTTTCAAATATCTTTGGTGCTGCTCTTTTTGATTTGGTTAGTTTTGCTTTCTCCTTTGCATAAATATTACACCACATTAAATCTCTTTTCCTTTCCCATATTGATATTTCTTCTTCAGATGTTCCTGATCTTCCTGTTTCTCCCTGCTTTGAGGATGCACTCCATCCTGGTTTGATGTAACCTGTGTTAGACCTTCTACATCAATTCCTTCACTTCACAGGCACTACATAACTTCAACTTCTCCCATGTAGGAATTAAGCCATACAGTAGTAGATGGATAGCCAACTTGTTCACCGACAGAACATTCACTGTCAGTGTTGGGAACAGCACTTCCACCAGTAGCCACTTACCATTGGAATGCCACAAGGATCCCTGCTGGGCTCTGAAATGTTTGCAAACTACAGGCAACAGTACATGGCATGTGGTTTAACAAGATTGCAGATCACTGTTAATTAGATGCACTTATATAGAGTCCACCAATGATGGCAACATATGACAGAAGGGGCAGACGCACACACATGATTGGTGCCAGACTCATGGACTGAACCTTAAGGCAGACAAGGCTTCATTATCCCCTTTTGGCAATGACATACCCCTGCTAATTATGATATACATAGCACCCATCTAAGCTCAAATGCAGTGTTGCGAGACTTGGGAACACATGTTGATAGCAATCTATACTTTCTTCATTGTTTTCATAGTGTTGACACACATTCTGCATTGCGCACCTCATACATATGGACATCACATCCAAGATGACGGTGGTCATACCTCTGATTTCCTCTACCATTATCATATCACTGATTGAGTACAATGATCCCTTCTGTCTGTACCTCACCAGACACCTGCAGCAATTGGAGAAAACACGGGTTTGTGCCTGAAGGAATCCACAGGCTCCAAACATGACATACATGGAAAAACTGACAGACCTGTGACTGTACTCAGTATCATGTAGGCTGCAGAGAGGTGACATCTGCATGGCCTATAGGTCAGTTTAAGATCATGCCCTACTGAAAATGCTGGACATCTGCAAATTAAATGGGACAACACTAACTTGCCCCAAGGTTCTCAATCTAGCCCATGACATAAACAAAACATGAAGGGGAGAGAGATATACCACACAGAGATTCATACTTATCAGTAATAGGTTACCACTGCATGTGAAGCAGTTCTCCTCAATGACCCTGTTAAAGTGCAATCTTGAGTAGTGGTTGGGTGACTGTAAAGCCATCTCTGGGGTGGAACCTATGTCCCTCATGAACAGTGCCCTTGGTTCTGCTCTCAGAATTGCTCTGCTAACAATGACCATCTAACTATGTTCAATAAGGGTACCTGTGTTTTTACACAGCTAGGCTTCTAAACACCCTAGGGCCATTAGGTTATTGGCTACCTATGAACCTATGAAGCTATGAACCTATGCAGGCCTCCCAACATTGTGTGTGTGTGTGTGTGTGTGTGTGTGTGTGTGTGTGTGTGTGTGTGTGTGTGTGTGTGTGTGTGTGTGTGTGTGTGTCTAGACAGAAGAGCAGAAGTGTGCATTCCACAGTTACTACTCCAATGCCTTGGACTGACAGTATTTTGATTCTTACAGATGCCTACACATGCTGCCCACCCAATATCTTGTCTCCCACATGGCCTGCTGATGTCTTTGACTATAAGTTGACCTGCACTCTTCTAAATGTCAACATTTTGCCATGGTGCTTGTTCTGAGTTCTGTAGTTTGTGTACTTAGATAAGTAGGGGTACTATTCTCACTGCAGTCAGCTGGGTGTATGAGAGCTCTTGCTTGACATTATAGACAGCATTTTATGCCAGCATGTGGGACACTGCTATATTCTCCTCAAGAGGATGTCATCAGCTATAAAGTGTTGTCTGAGATGCTCCAAGTCAGATTTGTGCCATGGTGGTTGTGTAAAGAACTGAATTCTGTAGCCTGTGTAATTTGATAGGTAGGGGGTTCTATTCTCACTGCAGTTAACTGGATTTGTGTGCTTATGAGCTCTTGCTTGACATTACAGACAGCCTTTTTTCTCCAGCATGTGGGACACTGTTCTTATCACATTCTCCTCAAAAGACACTGCTGATGTCATCAGCTATATCAGATTTTTGGATATGCAGTACTCCCACCAGGGCAGGGTCATATAGACACTGTCCTGGAGGCCAGGCAGATGTCACCTCATCCTATCCAAGGCAAAATACAGTGACATGACTTTTAATCTATCCACATACATCACAGCATTGTTTGTAGGCCATGTGTCTTGCTAAGAAAGCCATGTGGTCTCTCCAGCTGCTGCATGTGCCTGGTAAGGTACATGCAAAAGAGAACATTAGACTATATTAGTGTTCTGATGGTGTTTCTGTACAGTGCTGTTGTAGAATACTAAGATCTGGATATGATGGCATGACTTATGATGTGCACACAACATAAGCTTTCAATACCTGTGTGGACACTTGGTGGTCAAAGTTCAGATTGCTATCTACATGTATTCCCAGTGCTTGCATCACTGGGTTTCAGCATAGCAGGACTATTGTCAATGCTGTGATTAACATGGAATTCCACTTTTTAGACAGACAAAAATAATAAAATACACATTTCTGCATTTATTTATAGATTGTGTGCCTTTGTCACCATTCATTTTTTTGTGTTAGCTTCTCTTGTACTATGTTATCAGCATTGGTGGACTCAGTGATTGCACCCAATATGCAAGAATCTGCAAACGTGGTAAGCCAAAGGCCATATACTTTAGCCTGAACTGTCAAAAAATAGAGTCCAAACAGTGAAGTGCCAAGCACGGATCCCTGGGCTTTGCCAATAGTGAGAGCTCTAATGGTACAGGTTGATTCACCAACTTTCACAGTATGTATTCTGTTGGTGAGGCAATTGGTTACCCATCTACTGATGTAAGAGTTAATCCCCAGCTTAGAGGGTTTCTCAATGATATCTGCATGTGGGATTGTGTCAAAACCCTAGGCCAGATCATGATAGGCAGTATGCACTGTCTTACCTTCATCCAGGCTTATCACATGGAATCAATGGGTGTGACAACATCATAGATCACCTATGGTGTGACTCAGCACATATGCCTTCCTGATATGATTGAATACACAATTCACAAACCATCCACATGGGCTATGTTCCCATACAAGTGTGTACATCAACAAGCATCCATCTGAGCTAGGGGACAGTGGACAGTATCTGATGCAATGACATATAAAGACATCCTGACTCAAATAGGAAGTAGATCAACATGTCATCATGGACCTCTTCTACATGTATTTACACCAGTAAAATTCTGGCTTTGTGCAACAGACCTGTGCGAGTTGTTAAAGCTACATCATGTCTGTTACATCTGATAGATGTCCTCAAGGAGGTCTTTGAGGACATGCATGATGACAGTGGTATCATCCTATGGAACTTGACCAGGTCAAGGCATTTGACTGAAATCCATACTAAGGTATTCAATCAGCACTGTCATATGGGGCCATAAACAGCTATATCACCAAATTGGTAGACCAGTGTATTATACACTTGGCATCTCATTATGCTGAAATGTGTGATGTGACCTATATCTCAGGTCCATACATCAGGGCTGTCTGCTAGGTCCTTTCCTGTCCATTAGTTAAGTGATATACCTCACAGATGACATATACATCCTGTGTCCAAGCAGCTCCCTGAAGGACTACAGATTGTGGGCAATCACTTACTCCAAGTGTGATATTAGTATAATACAGACACTATCAACACATACCAAAAACAGCTGCCACAGCCATGACAACACCTGCATTGACAAGAAACATGGGGGATTTGTTAAGTCAGGAAACAAACACACCACCATAGTATAATGTGGGCATTACACCCTATATTCAGACCAATAGGCAAGTGACTCATGTCCCGGAGTAGATGGTAAGTAGTACATCCACCAGCATGTGTTCACAGTACTGACTACTCCCTTGAATATAACACAAGTACTGGGTATGTGAAGGACAACCACATCAAGGCCATACTATCTTCATGGTTCCCAGCTTTCATCACATCAATAACTGCGTACAATGCACCCTTCTTCATGTACCTCCCTACACATCTTCCAGTGATGTGTAATTGAAGTGTAACAACTTTGTCATAGTGAGCTGTCACACAGCTTATTGGACATACCTGTGTATTCTTTCTGTAGAATATACATGACTGTCTGATGGTGCGGAACAAAAATCAAGTTATTACACCAGATGCATGTGTGCTATCTGTTCTGCTTATGCACACACTACATACATAGGTCTTTGCCAACATTAATGTCATGTATATCGTTCATGACAGTGTGGATTGTGCCATATATATATATATATATATATATATATATATATATATATATATATATATATATATATATATATATACACATATACATATATATATATATATATATATATATATATATATATATATATATGTACACACACACACACACACACACACACACACACACACACACACACACACACACACACACACACACACACACATATATATATATATATATATATATATATATATATATATATATATATGCCATACACACAAGTCAACTAGCTTGTATTGCCCATACTGTTGCATACAGGTATGCCAGTGTCCCTCCTAACACCTCCAGCAGATGTTACAGTGTCAGGACAGTGTTTGTGTTACCCTTATAGAATGTGGATTTATCATAATAGTAGTTCAAGTGTGTGTGTGTGTGTGTGTGTGTGTGTGTGTGTGTGTGTGTGCAGACTCATCTCTTATCACTCTAAATCACATATATTATGTCAGAAGCGTATGATTACTGGTGGTAATAGTCTTATGTTCTCCATGATAGTGGTTAGTTCTTGTAATGTTTTCCATGAGCCTTTACCTGTGCCCACCTTGCTGGAGACCTTTGTTGAGAGTACACTCATATTTAGGCATATCAGTTTGCACTGCTTTACAATATGCACACTACCACAATTGTATGTCAGATCCCTGATAAATGTTCTCTGTATTATTCATGTAAGGATGCTTATCTCACACAGACATCCTACTATTGTTTGTCACCTTGTGCGACAATCACATAGAACACATTTTGAATGTATAGTCATTACTTTACTATATAGAGTTGTGATTGGTGTTGCTGCTACAACCATCTTCCATTGACATGCCCTCCTCTGCTGTACATTAGGTTATTTCACCTGTCCTCTTTCCCTGTGTTCATTCCTACAATTCACCTGTGTGTCCCTATTCAATACACACAATTCCCTTGAGTGTTTATTTTACGTGGCAGTCCATATCCCATTACAGATCATTTACCCAGTTTCAGTACAGAATGCCAGGAGTGGGTATCACAATACTCTGCACTATAGATACATTGTCTTGTACTGTGTTTGAACCATATACTTCGTATTCATACCTCTCAACTGTCCAGGTATTAGCAGGATGTCCAGATGCTTTCCTTATCAAATTCTGGCTTTCTGCCATATCACTGGTATGATCTCAGGACTGGTGTGAGTCAGTATTACATATATTTCAGTTCATACCTCTCAGCTGTCTTGATTTGTGCAAAATGTCCAGGTTTTGTCTCATATTTTTGATGATTTCTTCACAACGTTTTGGTTTTCTGGCAGTTGATTGGCATGTCATTGTGGATTGAAGACAGAAATTGATGAGTGTCAAACTGCATGCTGTTCAGAATATTCATGCTACTGTACAACCTATTATTCTATCACCTTTCTAAGTTTGGAAGAGCAATATTAGAAACTGTCCCTATTTTGGGCCCTTTGTTCCCCCATTATTTATGGCTTTGTCTAGATTTCTTGCTCTAAGAGGTTGAGAGGTATGTCTGAGTTTCATTCTACCACATTTCTATGTGACATCTGTGTCAAATATATCTGTATTTCTAGTTAATTGTTCCCACATTATGTTGGCCTTTGTGCAGATGTGTTGCACTAATAGACTGACGGCTATCTGTGAATCCCTCCTGATCATTGTGGCATTCCACACAAATCTATGGACCAAAGATGCTCTACTTTAAACAGAATTGTTATCCATGTTTACTTGTACAGTTTCATGGCCTGCAACACTCCTGCCAGCCATGAAACCTTGCTTAGACACGGCGCTCGGGATTAATACACATTGTGTGGTAGTCTGCGCTGCCGCCTATCTCACACTGCCTCACACATATGTGAACTCCATGTAGGCTTCAGATGGAGCCTACACACAGTTTATTGAATCCTGAGATAGTTTATTTACAAGGTGACTTTATCAGTCTAATTCAATTGAAGTGTAGATTACTTTTCATTTGGTGGAGGAGCGTGGAGAAAAAACAGTAACATACAGAGTATAAACCATGCATTTTTTTTAAATAGAGATGATAGGCTTCTAGGAGCAATGACTTTGGTGGTTTCTATTTAGAGCCTCTGTCTTTAGAGAAAGAGTGAACACAAGATAGGAGGTGTTATGGTTTTGTCTGATGTGTCCAAGAGATATTGAGTATAAAAGAGAGAGATAGTAGTGGAAAGAAAATAGGTAACAGAATGAGTGCACTCTTTATGTAATAAATGTATAGAATGTGTTGCTTGTGATAAGATTATGATGGTAGAACCTTGTCAAATGCATTAGTGGATTGGAAGGTAGCAAGTAAGTTGATGTGTATTAGGAATTATAAGCTAAAAAGATACATCTTGAATTGCAGTCACATGTTGATAGATTCGGCATTTTTTTTGTATCTCTTAAAAAATTGAGAACACTTTTGGGACATTATGTTTTGCTACCTGCACCTACCATCAAGCATTTTATGTCAGTAAGCCAAACCAAATAAGTCCACAACACTGTAATAAAACAAAAATAAGTTCCAGGCCACCAACAGGAAAAAGTATTCAAACTTTTTTAATAATTCCAACAAATAATGAGCGCTTTCGTCTCAGTACATCTGATGGAGTCTTGTACTGAGACGAAAGCACTCATTATTTGTTGGAATTATTAAAAAAGTTCGAATACTTTATCCCGTTGGTGGCCTGGAACTTATTTTTGTTTTATTTTATGTCAGTAAGACAAAGAAGAGTTTGACAGAATGAATTTATGGCCATTATTGTATACATAAACAGGCTCACACAAATACAGTTTCAAGCATGTACAAAATGCTTGGATTAAAAAAAAATATATATATATATATATATATATATATATAGAGAGAGAGAGAGGGATTTTTTTTCAGTTATTACTAAAGTTAAAATTACTCATTACTAAAATGAAAATTAATCCAAAAGTTGGTAGTTGGGAAACTATGTTTGAAAATTGGGAATTATTACAACAGCTGAGAACTTTTGCCACTTCTTCACCAAGATTGTTTGATGATGTTAACATACAATGTGCTTTAAAACAAAGATCATCTAGATTGTAATATTTAAATTAATTATGGGGCCAGATTCTGTAAAGCTTGTGGATCCGGTGCATTAATCAAATACCAGAGCAAAACTTGCAGCTAACATTGTCATATGTTAACGTACAACAGTAAATTCACAATAGCTCAGAACACAATGTAGTATCTAAGTATCAACAGCACACAATAGAACTGCATAAAGTAAGTTGTAATTAATAAGAAATGGCTGTCCAATCATGTAGTGCAGTAGCAAAGTTACAAAGGATGATCACCATTCAAGAAGCTGATGGATGTAAACAAATATATATAACATAATCTGCACAGTAAATTTAAGGACAACTAGGGAATGCGACTCCATTATGATAAAAAAACACAAAACATTAAAACTGCCAACTATCCCAATGTAAGCCACATGGTATTCATAACATAAATTCTGCAGAAGTAGACTCAGAAATATCTCAGATTACTACGGATATTTCCTTATGATACCAATTAACTTCAAATATGTGCTTCAAAACTGCAAGGTTATTTGTAAGATATATATATATATATATATATATATATATATATATATATATATATATTGACATCGCTCTTTATAGTAAACTCAAAGACAAATACAGATATCTCCATAATACATGTATCATTAAAATATATTGGCTTGGACTTACAGATTTTGATGGAATCCATAAATTTTCTAAAAAAAAAATTAAAGCAAAGTGCAATCACGGTTACATTGTCATAGTGAACATTTGCTAACAGTGGGTTCAAGACTTGTGTGGGGAACACAAGTAGCACACACACCAAAGGAAAGTGGGAGATACAAAAGAAGATATGGGATTTGGATGAATAAGAGGGACACATGAGAGGGATGTTGGAATTAGAAAATGTGAGGGAAAGTCAGAGGGGCATAGGCAATTTTTTTTAAGAATAGAAGGAAAGATAAACATAGGGAAAGAGGAGGAAAAGGTCATCACAGCAGGTGTACCCATAGAACAGATAGCACAACACATGACAGACAAAGGTTGGAAAAAAACAGTAAGGACAGTTAAGTTACACAGACAGCACACTGCCAGAGACAGGCAATGGAAAGTTGACAAACATGGTGAAGATGCATATCAGCCATGCTGAAATGCAGAAAAACATATCTACCTATGCACTAATAAGTTACAACATGCTGCAAACTGTGTGGCAGTCATACCTGGATGTGTATGACCAATAGTAGATGTGTGTGTTCCAGGGAAATAAAGTATAATCACAGCACATATTCGATAAATATACACATAACCAATCAGTCTGTCAGCAGTGCAAGTGTATGTCAGCAACATCACAGATGATCAAAACCAGGTCTGATAATAGTAGATAACTCCACCAGAGACAGAACCAAACCTGTGACCATGCATGTGAAGGCAAACAGCCAAGAACAGTGCCAAACAGAAGTATTAGAGAACAGCAACAAATGCTGCTGCATACACAAGTATCTATAATGGAATGTGTATGTGGTATACAGATACAGATATGCCATGTCAAAGACAACACAGAGCAGTCTGATACAGTCAGAAAAGGAGGACTGCACATAGACAGGATATACCTGTATATGATCCCACATGACATCAGTATGGCAAAACCATAGCATAAAACCACATCATGACAGTGGGACATCATGACAACTGTCATCCAAAAACATGTGGAATGACATGTCTGTCTATTGCACATACCTGATATGACAAAACACAAATCCAAGGCATACCACATTGTTCATGATGGACTATGGACAACATATGTTATGTGTCAGTTGCTTTAGTAACATACACGTTTACAGGCTACCTCTTGCAGCACTGTCTGCAGGATAACTGCCACATGGACAGTTGAATGTGTGTGGAAAGTATAATGTGTTAATGTGTGTCATACACACATTGAAATGGAAGTAAATGTCACATGACAATAATGTATAAGCATGACAGATACATGTTATGCATGGACAAGAGTGCAGATCGAGTCCAATCAAAGAAATGGCAATCACCATGTTGGCAGCACAGCAAATGCTGCACACAGACAGTACTTATGGACCAGAGGGCGCAGGCTGATGGGGTTCAGTCTCCTGAATGATCTCACAAGCTGTCACCCTAAATGAATTCTATATAGCCCATGCCATATCCAAAAAGAAGAACCCCATCATGTCCCTCATCTGTGTTTGGAACTCATTGGTCATGACCTCCAGGACCTCCTTTAGATAATTGTCTCTATCCTGGCCATGTCAATGTCTCCTCCAGGGTGTAGGCAGGATGGCTTGGGCAGGGGCAGGTCTGGGTTCCTCAGCATCATCATTGTTATCATTGTCACAGTCATTCTTGGAAGACTGTGGCAATGGTTTCACATGTGCTCATCATCGTCTTTGGATCAGTGAACATCCACATGTTCCACGGTCTGTAAATATTAATTGCAAAACACAACAGAAAAGAAAAGAAAATGTCTAACATGCAGAACAATCCCTTGAATATCACAGCACAATGCAATATGATTATGATGACACATCCACAATGAACAGAGTTACATATGACCCTATGTGCTGTAGTCCTAAAAGGATAACATTATTATTTTCTTACCAATTATGTATGCTTAGACACACACTATGAATACTAAAATCAGCAGATGGTACTATCTGCATTAAATGATTTATATTAGCAGCCACAATGTGTCAATGTTAAAATGATGAGAAAGTGATGTGACAATATTGTAGACAAAAGGCAGGCCATATGACAAATATCTGAGACAGTCAACATGATATTTCAGTGACGACACAGATCAGTATAATGAGTACAACACTAAAAACAATGTGATATGTTCAATCAACACAATTGTTGACTTATGAGAATCTAATATATCTGTTACTTATAGTATTGTATGTGTATAACTGCATGCAATATCTACCAAACAGTTAGCAATCAGTAGCCTGAAATATCAAAACATTATAAATATGCTTCCTGATACTAAACTGCTGGAATCACATGGGTATATGCTCAAGCGTCAGTCAACCTTGGCTGTAACTCTGTTTCTGCATAAACACCCAAAGTATCTGAGCAGATGTAATGCCAGTGTTGGCCTGCAGGGTGTGCTGAATATGAACTGCTGCATTAAAATGTGTATCTGCTCAAATGTCAATAAACCTATGCTATAACTGTATTTCTGAAAAAAACAGTGTGTCTGAGGCAGATGCAATGCCAATGTTGACCTGCAGGGTGTGATGACTATGAGCTGCTGCAATCAAATGGGTATCTGCTCAAGTGGTAAGCAACATAGTGTATAACTGTGTTATAGGGTTGCCACCTTTTCAAATGCTCAAAGTGGGACATTTTTTGTAGAAACGTCATATTTTGCAGGGCAACACATACCCACGGGCAGTACAAAGGACAGAACTTTACTTTTTTGCCTAAATAAAAGTTTATTCTTGTAGCATTTTAGTTGCTTATTCTGTTTCTTATAATATTTAGGTGTTTCAGATACAAAATAACTGTTTTATGCAACTATTAAAGGAAATATAGGAAATATTTTTGTCCTAAAATCTCAAGACATTTGCCATTTTTACAATTTTTTTGCAGAACACAACTGCCCAAAGAGGGACTGCCCCTCACAAAGTGGTAACCTTATATTTCTACAAAAACACCCGAAGTGTTTGAAGCAGATGCATGCAATACCAACGATGAACTGTAGGGCATACTACAGAACCTACAAACAGCAATGCAAACACTAACACAGCAAAGACCCATTCATTCTAAGAATAATCAGGCTATATACAACAGACAGCACAGCCAGACAGCCAACAAACCAAAGTACTATTCACCCCTCTTAAACTTGAAAGCAAAACATCCCACTAAAAGATGTGTGGGAGATACACTAACCCAACTGTTATTTAGGTTGTGGAGTAAATTTCAAAACATGTGTGCTGAAGCCATGGCTCAATCATACATAAAATATCAATATTGTTTGATTTTATTCGCAGTTGTAAGCACAGTTACTGTGATGATTTAAATTACCTTATTGATACACGATGGGTATTCCTGCATTCTAATCAATACAGAAACATACAGGCCTGTAAATCGGGACAATGCATTTCAGTTCATTAAATATGTAAAATAATCCACATGTCTCTCTCTTGCTGACCCTCAACCCTATGCATCTACTCAATGCACATGGCTCTGTTATGACTGTGATCCTCCTTGTCTGAAATCAAATGAAATAATGTGCTCCTCAAATAACACTGATATACATTTCTCAACACAGTTTGTAGACATTTCTTTCTGAAGAAAATAGATAATCACAATGCACAGTGAACATTTTTACAGACAGGTGTTGACATCTTTGAAGACATGAGGTTCAAACCTGCAACAACGCGTCCTCACACAGATGGTTATTCATTAAATTTTCCGTTACCTGTCAGAGATATCTCTCTGGGGAGAACAGAAGGGCAGAAAAAACAGAATTTACCTCGAGGGAGAAGCAACACGAGGAACAAAAGAAAATACCAAGAAGAGACGAACAATGTGTATACAATCAAGAAAGCATTCCAGAAAGTAAGACTTTAGTTATGAATTTGTCCAAACATTGTTTAACGGATGTTGAATTGAAAGTTTTAATGAAAGGCTTGTCTTTCATACCTACGACTATTATGAGTATAACAGATATTATTTTTGATTTAAAAATGTTTACTAGGAATTTAACTTTAAAAATTATGTTTCAGCAAAAACAGAATGAAAAAGAATTTATTTTTAAAAGACCTAGTGCCTTTATTCCCAAGCCTAATATTTTAATTAATGCTTTTGAGCAAATGTGTGTGACCGATATTTATAATACTTTTAATAGTTAGAGCAATAATAAAATGAATTATAACTTAAGCAAGGAAGAGATTGAGGCCCTGCATAGACTTGAAAATGATAATGATTTAATAGTTAGGCCTGCAGATAAGGGAGGGCAGATTGTGCTTTTAGATAGACAACAATATGAAATGTTAATGCTTGAAATGTTAAATGAAAGTAACTACTATGCTAGAATTGATAGAGCATTTGTTTGTGAGATGGCTGATATAGTAAATAATGAAATTAGGTCCATGCAATTTACAGGCTTAATAAATGATGAATTAACTTCTTATTTTTTGGTTTCTAAACCCACCATACCAATTATCCAGGGGTTACCTAAAATTCACAAGAATAATATTAGACCACCTATGAGACCTATAGTCTCTGGTAGAGGGTGGTGTACAGAGGCCATCTCTATTTATGTTGAGAAAAAGTTGAGACCTGTGTTGGATAAGTTACATCATGTTCTTAGGGACACTGAGCATTTCTTGCATGATTTATATGATTTTACTAGACATGGAATTATTGAAGATGAAATTTTATTTGTTGCACTTGATGTAGTTTCTTTATTTACTGTTATACCCAATGAACAAGGTATAGATTTTTTAAGGGAGTTATTAATTAAAGTCGGTGCTTACAAAGCTAATGAAATTGTTTTGATACAGAAACTTATTGCTATTGTGTTGTATAATAATGTTTTTCTTTTTAATGTGCTAAATGAATGCTCTTTACAGTAAACTCAAAGACAAATACAGATATCTCCATAATACATGTATCATTAAAATATATCGGCTTGGATTTACAGATTTTGATGGAATCCATAAATTTTCTAAAAAAAAAATTAAAGCAAAGGGCAATCACGGTTACATTGTCATAGTGAACATTTGCTAACAGCGGGTTCAAGACTTGTGTGGGGAACACAAGTAGCACACACACCAAAGGAAAGTGGGAGATACAAAAGAATATATGGGATTTGGATGAATAAGAGGGACACATGAGAGGGATGTTGGAATTAGAAAATGTGAGGGAAAGTCAGAGGGGCATAGGCAATTTTTTTTTAAGAATAGAAGGAAAGATAAACATAGGGAAAGAGGAGGAAAAGTTCATCACAGCAGGTGTACCCATAGAACAGATAGCACAACACATGACAGACAAAGGTTGGAAAAAAAAACAGTAAGGACAGTTAAGTTACACAGATAGCACACTGCCAGACACAGGCAATGGAAAGTTGACAAACATGGTGAAGATGCATATCAGCCATGCTGAAATGCAGAAAAACATATCTACCTATGCACTAATAAGTTACAACATGCTGCAAACTGTGTGGCAGTCATACCTGGATGTGTATGACCAATAGAAGATGTGTGTGTTCCAGGGAAATAAAGTATAATCACAGCACATATTCGATAAATATACACATAACCAATCAGTCTGTCAGCAGTGCAAGTGTATGCCAGCAACATCACAGATGATCAAAACCAGGTCTGATAATAGTAGATAACTCCACCAGAGACAGAACCAAACCTGTGACCATGCATGTGAAGGCAAACAGCCAAGGACAGTGCCAAACAGAAGTATTAGAGAACAGCAACAAATGCTGCTACATACACAAGTATGTATAATGGAATGTGTATGTGGTACACAGATATGCTATGTCAAAGACAACACAGAGCAGTCTGATACAGTCAGAAAAGGAGGACTGCACATAGACAGGATAAACCTGTATATGATCCCACATGACATCAGTATGGCAAAACCATAGCATAAAACCACATCATGACAGTGGGACATCATGACAACTGTCATCCAAAAACATGTGGAATGACATGTCTGTCTATTGCACATACCTGGTATGACAAAACACAAATCCAAGGCATACCACATTGTTCATGATGGACTATGGACAACATATGTTATGTGTCAATTGCTTTAGTAACATACACATTTACAGGCTACCTCTTGCAGCACTGTCTGCAGGATAACTGCCACATGGACAGTTGAATGTGTGTGGAAAGTATAATGTGTTAATGTGTGTCATACACACATTGAAATGGAAGTAAATGTCACATGACAATAATGTATAAGCATGACAGATACATGTTATGCATGGACAAGAGTGCAGATCGAGTCCAATCAAAGAAATGGCAATCACCATGTTGGTAGCACAGCAAATGCTGCACACAGACAGTACTTATGGACCAGAGGGCGCAGGCTGGTGGGGTTCAGTCTCCTGAATGATCTCACAAGCTGTCACCCTAAATTAATTCTATATAGCCCATGCCATATCCAAAAAGAAGAACCCCATCTGTGTTTGGAACTCATTGGGCATGACCTCCAGGACCTCCTTTAGATAATTGTCTCTATCCTGGCCATGTCAATGTCTCCTCCAGGGTGGCTTGGGCAGGGGCAGGTCTGGGTTCCTCAGCATCATCATTGTTATCATTGTCACAGTCATTCTTTGAAGACTGTGGCAATGGTTTCACATGTGCTCATCATCGTCTTTGGATTAGTGAACATCCACATGTTCCACGGTCTGTAAATATTAATTGCAAAACACAACAGAAAAGAAAAGAAAATGTCTAACATGCAGAACAATCCCTTGAATATCACAGCACAATGCAATATGATTATGATGACACATCCACAATGAACAGAGTTACATATGACCCTATGTGCTGTAGTCCTAAAAGGATAACAGTATTATTTTCTTACCAATTATGTATGCTTTGACACACACTATGAATACTAAAATCAGCAGATGGTACTATCTGCATTAAATGATTAATATTAGCAGTCACAATGTGTCAATGTTAAAATGATGAGAAAGTGATATGACAATATTGTAGACAAAAGGCAGGCCATATGACAAATATCTGAGACAGTCAACATGATATTTCAGTGACGACACAGATCAGTATAATGAGTACAACACTAAAAACAATGTGATATGTTCAATCAACACAATTGTTGACTTATGAGAATCTAATATATCTGTTACTTATAGTATTGTATGTGTATAACTGCATGCAATATCTACCATACAGTTAGCAATCAGTAGCCTGAAATATCAAAACATTATAAATATGCTTCCTGATACTAAACTGCTGGAATCACATGGGTATATGCTCAAGCGTCAGTCAACCTTGGCTGTAACTCTGTTTCTGCATAAACACCCAAGGTATCTGAGCAGATGTAATGCCAGTGTTGGCCTGCAGGGTGTGCTGAATATAAACTGCTGCATTAAAATGTGTATCTGCTCAAGTGTCAATAAACCTATGCTATAACTGTATTTCTGAAAAAAAGTGTGTCTGAGGCAGATGCAATGCCAATGTTGACCTGCAGGGTGTGATGACTATGAGCTGCTGCAATCAAATGGGTATCTGCTCAAGTGGTAAGCAACATAGTGTATAACTGTGTTATAGGGTTGCCACCTTTTCAAATGCCCAAAGTGGGACATTTTTTGAAGAAACGTCGTATTTTGCAGGGCAACACATACCCACGGGCAGTACAAAGGACAGAACTTTACTTTTTTGCCTAAATAAAAGTTTATTCTTGTAGCATTTTATTTGCTTATTCTGTTTCTTATAATATTTAAGTGTTTCAGATACAAAATAACTGTTTTATGCAACTATTAAAGGAAATATAGGAAATATTTTTGTCCTAAAATCTCAAGACATTTGCCATTTTTACAATTTTTTTGCAGAACACAACTGCCCCTCACAAAGTGGTAACCTTATATTTCTACAAAAACAGCCAAAGTGTTTGAAGCAGATGCATGCAATACCAATGATGAACTGTAGGGCATACTACAGAACCTACGAACAGCAATGCAAACACTAACACAGCAAGGACCCATTCATTCTAAGAATAATCAGGCTATATACAACAGACAGCACAGCCAGACAGCCAACAAACCAAAGTACTATTCACCCCTCTTAAACTTGAAAGCAAAACATCCCACTAAAAGATGTGTGGGAGTTACACTAACCCAACTGTTATTTAGGTTGTGGAGTAAATTTCAAAACATGTGTGCTGAAGCCATGGCTCAATGATACATAAAATATCAATATTATTTGATTTTATTCACAGTTGTAAGCACAGTTACTGTGATGATTTAAATTACCTTATTGATGCACGATGGGTATTCCTGCATTCTAATCAATACAGAAACATACAGGCCTGTAAATCGGGACAATGCATTTCAGTTCATTAAATATGTAAAATAATCCACATGTCTCTCTCTTGCTGACCCTCAACCCTATGCATCTACTCAATGCACATGGCTCTGTTATGACTGTGATCCTCCTTGTCTGAAATCAAATGAAATAATGTGCTCCTCAAATAACACTGATATACATTTCTCAACACAGTTTGTAGACATTTCTTTCTGAAGAAAATAGATAATCACAATGCACAGTGAACATTTTTACAGACAGGTGTTGACATCTTTGAAGACATGAGGTTCAAACCTGCAACCACAACCTACATCTAAACACTAACTTTGAGAGCTACTTGCCTCTCTAACACATTTGAACTGAAAAAAAAACATGTTTTACATGCAGTGAAGAGAGTTTATGTTATGACATCATCTGGATGGGGGATGGCCTACTAATAATGATCTTAGCTTAGGATTGCAAAGTATGAACATGTACTGCTCATGCAGCTAAACAGAAAATTACATTCATGTTATCACTGTTTCGGAAACATTAATGGTAATAGAGAGCATGCATTCCTCAGACAGTATGACAGTGTCGTGTAGAATACAACTTTTGTGAACAGAACCATAAATGTTGATGTACATTATGGACACAGTAAGGTACATGTGAAGACCATGATATTCCTTGGTAAATTGCACATCACTGGGAAAATACATACATCTTCTCTGATCTTCATTTCATCTTTTAGTCTGCCCATCCTTTTTCATCAACATTTGAGGATGATGTTGTTCTACTAGTGATTTTAATATTTCATGAGAAAACAGACCTTCATAGTATTTTTCAAAATATACAATATTAACCAAAAAATGCTCATACATAAAACAGGATTTAGCAAGATGTTGCAAATTACATATATGTTAGTAAGAATTCACCATAACAAGCTATTTGCAACTTCACTCAAAATATATGTTAATATCAATGTGTAATATGCTTCTATAAATAAATGCAATGGGTATACTAAAGCAAGATAACAGATTGAGATATATGTGTCTCCTCTCTGATTTTGAACACACATAATGCTAAGATGTAAATGTGCTGGCCTGCTTCCTTATAATCAGTGCCATGTTCTGTTCTTAAAATAAAACAGATACTGCTCTACAAGCCCTGCTATTAGAAAGCTGCTGTTACCACAGCATTATGAATTACAGCCATATTCACAGAAATTCAAAAACTATCTTTTTAGACTTAAAAGTCCGAAACCCTAAAAAAAGAGAACTTCATTCAATCCCCAAATGATACCACCACCGACATTGTACCTAGCACAAAGCTCCTAGGTGTCATCATAGACGAAAACCTCACATTCGACCTACACATCCAGTCCAATGTCAAAAAGACACATCAAAAGTTTGGCACTCTCTACCAACACAAATATCTACTCAGTGCATCAGCCTGACTTTCCCTTGTCTCTTCTTTTCTATTACCCTCTCTTTTATATGGTGCCCCCCGCCTTACCAACATTCAGTCCTCTTTAAAGTCCAAACTAGACTCAAGCTACAACAAAATTGCTAAGTTTGTAATTAATGCCTCCTACTCATCCCACCACTGCTTATCATTATGCAGCCTAAAATGGCTTGAACTCCCCAACTATCTCACCTTTATCCAACTAACTACAGCTCACAAACTCATTCATATTCCATCCATGTGCCCTGCTCTATCTACTATTCTTACTTTATACCACCCTAACAGACCACTCCAATCCAACAAGCAACTGCTCGTAAATATAGAAAAATCCAAAATTTCAGCTGGCCAGATGCTTTACACCTTTACCATCGCAAAACTTTGGAACTCCCTCCCCCCAACACTTAGATCCACCCACTCAGTAATGCTCTTCAAGACATCACTGAAACAACACCTCTCCTCATCTTGGCTGTGCACATGTACTAACACCACATCATGTAACCTAATTTAACCATCACAACTATTCTCACCCCCCCACTCTACTACTCCACCTGTCTTTTTATTTACTCTACCTCTCCATCCTGTCCACTTCCCTCTTCTACTAACACTCATTGTCCTGCCATTGATCTCTCCTGTCTACTTCCTTCTCTTCCTAACCCTTATAGATCTACCATTTAACCAAACGAGACATTCAGGTACACTTGCAGTCTACCTAAGTATCATACCACCACTTATATCTGCAACAATATCCACCAGCTTTGCTGATTCCTGCAACAGGACTCATATAACCTATCGCTCAGCTATTACACTTCCTAACGTGTGAAGTTTAAGTACCAAGTCTCTAATTAATTCCTATATCTGCTTTGCACCCACTGCATGAAGTGTCCTATATAAATTTTGCTAGCTGAAAACTTCTCATATGGAATGTTCTCATATATATATATATATATATATATATATATATATATATATATATATATATATATATATATACATACTGTGTATTGCTTGTATAATATCTTTGATTTGAGAATGATTACTTATGTACTGTTTTTTTTTCATCAGTTGTATAAGTTGCCAATAATATGTACTAAATTTTATTTTATTTTATTTTATTTTACATTTGTTGACTGGGAAAGTCTGACTGGACACGGGTCCATTTTCAGCGGAGGTGCAGGGAGAAAAGCTCCAAACATTAATACAGAAAAAAGTAGCTATAAACAGTCTTGAATATGAAAACATAGTACAAAACATGTTTACAAAAAGAAAAAGAAACACACATTATAAATATATTAAATATGAGGATAAGAAGGTCTTGGGAGAATGCTCCCAGCCCTACTGCAGTTTAAAGGGAAAATAATTAGTCTTAAAGAAGAAAACAAAGCCATGTATGTTAAGAATAATTTAGAGTATAGATCATAAAGGTTCACATTGTCTAACATATGTGGTAGTAATCTAATTCCCACTTAATTGTTTTTACAAGTTGGACTTGGGGAGAACCTTTTGATTCATAGCTGAATCCTAGCAGCAGCGCAATGGTATGGAAGTAACATGAGCAGAGCCAGTTACTGGTGCATTGGGTTTTAAGAAGTTTTTTAAATTGGGAAGTAGAGGTGGTGGCAGTTAAGTGGGTTGGAAGTGAATTCCAGGTTCTGGCAATAGAGCAGGCAAAGAGAGATTTACCAGCCTCATTCTTATGTTTGATGACATTTATGTGGTTCTGAAAACTTGATCTTAGGGTTCTAGTGGTGGTGTAGGGGTGAATTAGATCCTGGAGTGCAGGGGTTTTGTTGGGAAAGTAGTAGAGCTTGTGAGCTATTGATAGTTGGTTGAGTAGGAGTAGTTGGGGAAACTCAAGCCATTTGAGCTGTTGGAGGGTTAAACAGTGACGGGATCTATGAGAGGCATCTATAGCAAACTTGGCAATCTTATTGTAGCAGGATTCCAGTTTGCTTAGTTCTGTGTGGCGAAGGTTAGTTAAGATAGGGGAGGCATAAAGGAGAATGGATAACAGTTGAGTCCTTGCTAAGATAGCTTTGGTAGGTTCTGTGATGAACGGATGGTTTCTGTATAGGAGGCCAAGCTTTTTGTTAACTTTTTTAATTGTTTGGGCTATGTGTATGTCAAATTTTAGATTACTATTGATTTCCATGCCTAATAGTTTTGTGTTTGTTGTTGGGCTGATTTGTGTCTTGTCTTTAGCTGTTATAGTAAAACCATTATTTAGTGCCGGAGATCTACCAAGGCTAAAGAGGATGAGTTTCTGTTTTTTGGGATTGAGAATACGTTTTATGTTAGTGAACCATGTTTCTGCTAAGGAAACGTTATTTTGAGTAATAGTTCTTAGTTCCTGTAGGGTAGGGGAGGCACATATAATAATGGTGTCATCTGCATATTGCACAACTGAGGCAGATTGTGCTGATGACGCTATTTAGTTTGTAAATAGTGAGAATAGCAAAGACCCAAGGATAGACCCTTGTGGGACACCTATGTTAACTGGTAATAGAGGGGACAGAACTTTTTGCCATAGAACAGCCTGCTGACGGTTAGATAAGTAGTTCCTGAACCACGTTATAGTGGACGGCTTATGTTAAGGGAAGATAGAGTTTCTAGAAGCATATTATGGTTCACCATATCAAAGGCTTTTGATAGTTGTAGAAATATTGAGGATACGAATAGTCCATTATTTCGATAATGGTTGACAGTGTTTGGGAAGGAGAGTAATGCTGTAGTAGTGTTGTGGGAGGGTCGGAAACCATGTTGGGATGTGGATAGCAGGTCATTTTTCAGAAAGTACTGCATTATTTGGGAATGAACTACTCTCTCTAAAGACTAAATATCTTTATTAATGAAAATTCTGTATTTATGTGAAATGTCTTATATGTGGAGCTTTTCTCCCTGGGACTCCACTGAAAATTGGCACTTCTGGCTTAACTGAACCATCCCAATAAACAAATGCAAATTAAATTAAATTAAAATTAATTAAAATTAAATTATGGAATACAGCCATATTCATCAAAATTCAAAGACCATCTTAGTGAGTTGTTACCATGCACACCATAAATATTAGTATAAAGTACTGCAGTATGGTTCTTACAAAAAATGGTATGCATAATATTAACCAAGGGGACAGGTACAGGTATATTTTCCCCTCTATGTAGATTGCAACCCACAATACGCCAAAAGTTAGACATGCTGACTAGCTGTTTTACAGACTAAGCTAACAGTCATCACATGACTCTTAAACCAGTGAACACTGCTCTACAAACCCTGTTATTAGAAAGCTGATGCTATCAAAACATTATGGATTACATCACAGAAATTCAAAGGCAATCACAGTGAGTCATTACCATGCACAACGTAAACATTAATATAAAGTATTGCAATATTGTTCTGCCAAAAAATTATATGCTTGAAGTAAACAGGTACAGATATATGTCTCTCAATACGTGGATTGGAACCCACAGCACACCAAACTTAAGATTCACTAGCCAGTTGCTTTATTTGCCAAGCTAGCAGTCAGCACAGGCTTCAGTTTAGAAAATAGGTACTGCAAGTGCTTATTAGAACTCCTGCAGAAAATGGATGAATATGGAAAATGCTAACAATTTTTGGACCTTTTATTGTACAGTTGTCAACATATAACTAAAATCATATATGTAAGCAGTTGGACAGCATTACTTTTTAAATTAAATAAAAGGGTCTGTGTAATTTTTAAGATGAATGATGCAATTAAGTTATATACGTATTATTATTCTAACATATAATTGTGCAATAAGTGATAATGTGGGAATATAATGGAAAAATATGGATTACACAGTCATCCATGGCCTAGAGACTATAGGTGTCTGTGATACACAATGACGTACTTATAGATATTGCATACATTATTAAATAAATGACAACATGGGAATCAAACCCATAGTTAACAGGACATTATTTACTAAGACCATTTAATTACCCCATGAGCTAATTGTCACAGCAGCTAATCCATCATTATAAAAATATCAATATGATATATATATGGGCCAGTGAAATATCTGTAAAATCCATAGCAATGCTGAGGTATACACAGAATATTTTTACTTACCATAGGGATGCACAGGCTGCCTTCTCACCTTGGTGAACCTCCTCCAAAGCTCCTCTGCATCCCTCTGTTGCAGGTCATCATAGTGATGATGAACCTCCAGTGCAGTAGATTCCCATCCTCTGTTGATGCTCTCTCTCAGTTTGGTTCCACACATTAATCATGTTGAAGTTTCTTGGTCTGGCTCTCATCCTCTGTTCCAATATGGTGTACACCATCAACATTTGGTTCATCTCTTCATCAGTCCAGTTGCGTGCAGATACATCTCAGCCTCTTTAAAGAAGACATCATGATCTTCAATTTGAAGAAGTTTGGAAAATACAAAAACAGAGAAGTGCTCACTGAGGTACCACTTAGTTTGAAGTTAGCAATGGTCTGATAAGTAAATATATCAAAATCAATATTTGAAAGTGGCACTGATGTCATGTTATCAAGTCATTGGAAGATAACAGGCATGTGCCACACATGGTACCATTTATCGATACCTATAGGGTGTTTATATTGTACACCTGACTGTTTGGTGCATAAAGATCATTTGCACAGATATGTAAGATTGGGATTCCAAAAATGTGAATTTTAATGAATCTCATTAATTATGTATGGTGCAAATGGTACTTAAATTGACAGTCCCAGGGATATTTTGTTTTGATTCAGCCTTTGTCTACATTTCATGTTTGCCTTTCTGAGCATGCTCACCTTTGGCGGAAGGGGGTGGGGGAAGAGTGGCTGAAGGAAGTTTCAAAGGTGTTAGCCAAATTTCATCACAAATTTCAGTTGTACTGACAACAGCTATCCTTTTGAGCCATTCATAAGTTTAAACTGTCCATTTTACCCATTGAGATAAGTAGCCTTTCAGGCATTATATGACCTGACTGCTGCTGCTGCTACTCTAGGAAGCACATCAGTAATACAAGGCTTTTAAAACATTAGTAAACAGAGTTTTTTGTTTCTTTCATTAAGTATTTTATTCTGTGCTGATTGTGAATCCTGGCCATCTACAACAATTTTATGACATGGCTTCTACCTATAGAAAGCATATGAGTCAGGCAAACAGCAGTGGAAACCATATTTCTCTTTCTTTCATGTTTTACTGTATTCTGATTTTTGAATACTAGCCTGATGTAATGACTTTCTGACCTGCTAGTAATTCCATAGAAAGCAAGTGTGTGACAACAGGTTGGAGCAATAGTAGATACACCTTTCTGTTCCTTTTTCAGCTCCTAGTTTGATATATGCTGATTTCTGAATACTAGTAGAAACATACACTTTTTTATGAGTGGACTGCTTGTACATCTGTAGATGTATGAGTGATGCAAAATTTAAAAAATAGTACACACTGGTGTCCTTCTTCCCTGGCACAGCATTCTTTATTTTAAACATGAGCCAGGAGCTGGGGGCATAGTTCCCCGATCCAATGTAAGTTGGAGAGGAACACAAATCAAAAGATTAATTTATCCTGGGAGCTGAAACAAGACTGCAGCTGTGGATTTACAGGATATTTAAAAATAAAATGCAACTGTGGGTGGGAATGAAAGTGACATTTCAAAGTGGGTGTGACTTCTGTCAGCTTAACTCGGACCTTAATTTTAAACACTGGGATTTTCCCTTTAAAGTTGGGTGCATACAAAGTGCACTTTGCTTCTGTGACGCAGAGGGCGATAAACATTGGCAATTGGGA
Source organism: Protopterus annectens (assembly GCF_019279795.1). Lineage (NCBI taxonomy): Eukaryota > Metazoa > Chordata > Ceratodontiformes > Protopteridae > Protopterus > Protopterus annectens. The sequence continues at coordinate 563,213,950 of NC_056743.1, read as the reverse complement.
GCATTTCTGTTTTGTTGATTAGTAAATCTCTTAAAGTTAGTGATTTGAAAAGATACCCGTTTAAATTAATATTTACTCAAAATGTTATCTTTAGCAGACTTTGTTATAAGTTAGTGGAATGATGTTGTCTTGAACTTTATGCATGCAGGTGTTCTTCTAAGTAATTTATTTCAGTCCCATATGCCGTTGTATAGACAGACTTCCACTGCAAATGTTAAAAGTATATGAAGACTGATTTATGCCCCATCTGCAGATAATTCCTTGCACTCTGTTGTGTAGCTAAGGAAAGCTGTGGAATCTGACGCTATCCATATTTAGTATGTGATGCTGATATTACAAATATTTCTTAATTCATATCTCCTAACAAAGCTGTTAACAACATGCACTGTTGCTGTTATGGATATGTCTTCAATGATGATTCTTAACAAAGGTATTATCAGTACTGTGGCCTGGTTACAGATCCTAAGGTTTACCCACATGTTCCATAAGTTCTTCAAATTATTTGTTGTAGTATTTGAATATAACATGGACCCTATCATTATAGCTTACCATCTCTTTTCATCATTATTTAATATTCTGCTAACAATGCACACAGGGTGCTCTTTACCGTGAATGTCTTTGGACTGGCCCAAAACCCACCTCTGACTCATTTGCATATAGGGTAGATTTCTTAGAATAAAAAAATAAAAGTCAGTAATACCAGTCTGGAACACAGAATCCATTTTAGTTCATTAAAGGTTTTCTCCATGTGAAGAAATTATTGCACTTTTCTAGTAGATTTTCATTTTGTGGTATATGTCAAATGACAGGCAGTAATTACAAAATTATACATGGAGTTTGTGTAATATCCAGGGAGTTAAAAAATTCACATTTTTTTTAGTGGAGGGTGCAGCTCAGTTTTTTTTTTGTATGGCCTATCTATGTTGTAGTTCTATATTACCACCCCTCTTTGTATAAGGTATCCTAAATATCAGGATTTCTACCATACCCGTTTTATATTTCTCAAAATTTACAGTTAAACCTACATGCCTTATGGATTCTAACACAATCACCACTTTGTGTAGATGAGATGCTCAGTCTGTTGAATGAATAATCAGAACATCCAGGTATGCTGCAGCATACTAGAAGTGTGGCTTCAATGTTTTATCCATCAGTCACTGAAAGACAAGAAGAGGTAAATGTATGCCAAATGATAACACTGTGCACTAAATTAGAATGTCAGGGGTTAAAAAGCTGTTTTTTCCCTTTGGCAGAAAGAATCAGCTGTATCTGACAGTATCTCTTCATCATATTTAGTACTATCAAATATCTGACCTTTCCTATGTTCTCTGACAATTCATGCATCCTGAGCATGGGATTGCTATCAATTTTTGAAATGCTATTCAGCTTCCTAAGGTTGTTACAGCGTCCGCTACTTCTACTGAGTTTAAGACATAGCACTGATGGGTGTGCCATTCACTTTGTGATGCATCTATTTGTCTTAGCTTGAGCATCTTGTGAAGTTATTCTCTTCTAACCTTCTTTCCAGTTTTGTCTCTAATGTTCTATTAGCTCACTCTCAGCTCTATATCAATATCTCTTTTAGTTTTGTTTTTTTGTTGCTTTATGCTTGAGGCAGACTTCTATTAAAAGACAACCTTTTTGCATTCAAATCATGATCAAATTCTAGCACTGCTTGTAAATTGTATGCTAACTTCTGGTTTTGCTTATGTACTTCAGTATGAATGTTCCTTTCTTAATCATCCCATTCTTATACTGAACAGTTGTATTGAGGTTCTGTTCTACCACTTTCTGCTTAAGTGTGTCAGCTCAATAAACTGTGGGTATAGAATCTCCTTCCTATATTTTTATAGTATCTTATAATGGCGAAAATATTTTCCTGATATTGCACCATGAATTAGACCAAGGGTTATAGCCACAGGAAGTAACAATTTGCTCTACATTATTTGACTGTTTATGTGACTGAAGTTATATTTTCGATCAACGTGAATATATATATATATATATATATATATATATATATATATATATATATATATATATATATATATGTGTGTGTGTGTATGTGTATGTTATTACTATTCTTATGCTTACAAATTAGGGGACCATGATAAGAGTAATTATGCGTCTAGAATCGAACAAGACACAATTCACCTTTAATAAATTAAATGTGCCATAATGTCATAGTGCTGAAGCAATTTCTTTAGCTGTAGCCTTACAGGAAAATAGGATCAGTGCTAGGCAAATAATCTTTAGTGAGCGTAATATGCTTATCCATATACAACTTTATGGAGACACACTTAAAAGTTATTGCCACCTTCACAACCACATAATAGTGCTCACCTTCCTAACTGAGCAGGGCTGTAAATGATTATCATAGTCCATGTAAACAACTTCATTTGTAGCATGTATTCAGTTTTCATATCTCTAATGCTAGTAGTCTATTCATTATTACTGGCACAAAATATAGCAACTGACTCCTCAATCCCACATTTGAAGCAAGATAGCTCATAACTTGCTGATTTTTATTTTGTGGTTTTCACAAGATATGGCTCTTTAGAAGCAGGTAATTCAAGTTAAAAAAATGTGTAATTAACCAATATGCACTCAAGTAAATTTATTAGTGTACCAGAATTATTTGGACCACATTGCAGTACATATTTTCTTGTATGACTTCGCAAAGCTCCTTCAAATCGGCTTTCTGCTAAATGTTCTAATATTTTTAATTTACCACCGCTGTCAGAGTCAAGCCATGGATTTAAATTATTTTTTATGTTATGCATCTTCACTTTTATGAGTCTGTCACCACTTAGAATATGCACTTATAAAACTGTAAGGCTTGTAGTTTATAGGTTTTCACAGTCTTAGAAAATTAATTATTTTATCTATTCATATTTTGTGTAATAAGTCCCTTCATTATCCATGTACATTTTAGTGTCTCTCTAATCAGTGGGGATGCCAGGATTTTTGTCCAGCCTGCCTGTTCACACTTTTCTAGGGCAGTGAAATGCTCAGAATCCATAAAGCATGATTCCAGATCATCCTTCTTGCTTGGCTTTTTCATGACTGACATAGTTATTTGCAACATTTGCCACTACAACTAATTGTTATTGTAATTGCATTAAATTCTAGTCAGACGTTATTTTAGGCACAACAAGCATTTTCTTCCAGTGACAGGATATGCAACAAAAGACAACAGCAAAGATATTTCTGAGAGTATAAACAAAACCAGCAGCAGGTATACCTCAAGAAAACAAACACAATGGCTTCATATGGGATTAATACTTCAATATGTTCCCTTAATGACAGCAGGGTATAGTAAGATGTTGTATAAGATCGATCATTGACCAACTGCTGATATACATTCCACCAGTGTTAGATCAAGGATGTACTGGAAACAGCAGTTATACAAGTGTTATTTGCTACACCAATAAAGGAAAAAATAAATAAATATATAAATAAACAGCAGCTCCCCTTGCTTTCAGATAAAAAACAAAACAATGCACTGCCCATTTGGTTTTCAGTTAAAAAACAAAACTTTCTGGTAATTTTCACCAGTTACACACACTCCAGCATACCTATTTCAGCAAACTGGTTATCAATAAAACTTCCAGAATAAAAGCCTCAACAGTTCTTGGCTATTATTTTGCATTGTAAATGTTTCTTGCAGGTAGAATCAACAACTACAACATCATGAATTATTTTATGTACATTTTGTGACATAAGAAAGTTGCTTAACAAAGTTTTATGTACCTTTTAGTGCAGTTCAGCTTGAGTCTTGCACCACAGCATTCTTAGCATCTGGCACAAAGCAGAATATGAATCATTTTACAGCTTTAAAGGCTGTAAACACTTCACACCATCACACCAAAGCATGACAGAATAATAGTGTATGACAGCTGTTAAAACCATTGACACTTAGCTTCTGGCTGCTGAGTATAGGGCAAACCTAGTTATTTTATGGCTTTCAAAGTTGTAAAACATTTTTTTTCTCATAGAGTGTACATCAGAGTAGTTAAAGCCCCACGTACTACAAAAACTATTATTATTCTGTTCAGTTCTAAGTCAGTTGTTATATGTTCTTGAATCAGGTGCCATTACTTAACTCAGAAGCTTCATTTGCTCCACTACCAAGGCAAATTTCTTGGTATCTATGTCTCAGAATTAACAGACTGGTTATGTCCAAAGACCTAGTCATAATCATCGCTGTCATTCTGGGATCCTCCAAGTATCACCAGTGCCAGTGAATCGTATCATGCCCCTTTGCTTGAAATGGTCTTGTTTGAAAGGAAGTGAAGGCATTAATTGAGACCTTAAGCCAGGGGTGGTGAATCAATGATAGCTAGAGAAAAGGAGTATAAAACATACACAGAATGTCAATCAGTAAAAAATAAATAAAACAAGCAAACAGAAGCGGCTACAATGCAGTGTGTGCATGTGCAAGTGTGTATGTGTGTGTGTGTGTGTGTGTATGCGTGTGTGTGTGTTTGTATGCATTTATGTCTGTATTTTCTTGTGTATATCTAAGTCATGCATATTCTGCATGCTTTTACCTTCCATTTTTTTGTACAGATGATGCTGTGGATGGAATACAACTGGATTTTAACAGAACAGCATACCTGGTCTCATGGTTCCTGCATCCTGCCCTTTTTTGTATTTGCTACTTGTTGATTCTGTGCACAACAACAGTGTTAGGAACACCTGCATTTTCTATTGCATTTTGTACTTGTGTAATATTAGTGCCTCAAACTTCCCAGAGCAGACACAGGTTGATATTTTACTAAATATTTCTCATTTTGTGAAAATAAAGCAAATCTTAAAATAAATGTTTATTTATAACAGCAAACAGAAAACATATCCCTAAATCTGATTTTTTTGCCTGTAATGTCCTAGTCTCACTTGTTTCCTCCTAGACAACTTTCTAGTACCTTATGAGACTAACAAATATAGGATGGGAGGCTGGCATAATGGTTAATGCATTTACATTGCAGACATAAGGTGCATGGTTTGATTCTCACATGAGGTAATTGGCTTGGCTTAAAATGGTCCCCAAAGGCAGTTAGCCTAGTACTAAACTATGAACCCTATAAATTCTACTGCTAATATTAAAAATATAGCATAGTATATGATTAACTAAACAGCTCTCTTTCAAACTTAAATGTATCATTTACACGCACTTTCTCTGTCCAAGTCATCTAGGTAAGGACTGCTTCCATGTTTTCCATCAGAGGATACATATACTGCCCCCTCAAATTCCACAATTTGTCTTCTATAGTCCAGAAATTAACAGATGCATCCATTTCCAAGTGTTTTAACTCACTGTCACTTTTCCTTCTGAGATAGATATATTCATTGCCACTTTCTCTGTCTGCAATCTTTCTAGCCTGAACTATGGAAAAGGCTATTTTATCACTTTGCCTTACTATAATGAAGCTTCATGCTGCCAGCTTTCATTTTTCATTCTATGACATCCTTATGACAATGGAATTTCTTTACTTCAAGACACTACTAATCCCATCCTTCATGGGAAACTATGAACGTGTGCTCACAAAGGGTGAAACAATCGCTATAATTTATGGGATAAGTTATTTTAATTTTGAAATGTTTTGCTCTCCATAGCTCCACAGCTTTTGTGCCTTTTTCTTTTTGCAGCCCTAAAGTCAAATTCTAGGAAGAGGCACTGATCCTCTCAGTACAATATAGCTAATATTTTCTCTTTTAATTCATAGGTGGCAAAATAGATACTAACCTGACTACACTATCACTTATTGACTGTTACTCCTGGTACATTTACCCTGTTTGCACACTTATCAAGATTCAGGTTCTTCTAGACCAGTAATGACTTTACAAACACAATTAGGTGCTGCTGCATCTGTCTTTCTGAGATTCAAATCAGTTGATTTTTTGCCATACATTAAGTAATTTACTTTTCCTTTAAGCATTTCTATACAGGCATGCACATCCATAATCATAATATGCAATTAGATTTATTTTGCATCACTCTCCAGATTGACAATAGTTTCAGAGTAAGCAGAAAGTGCTGTCTCCATATATTTAACTTTTTGTACTTTCTTTTTCACATACTTACCCAGTTTTACTTCAATATTGTCCAGTTTTGCCAATATAGAGTTAGAATACCCGGTTTGAAACTCTTCTCTGCGCCTTGTTGCACGCCATTCTGCATGTGTTCAGCAGTCTTCTTTTCTACTCCCATTACAGTGTGATGTAGTAATGCATTTGATAAAATCTTGCTGGCTCCATGAACTGTTTTTTCCTGGTACACTTATGAGTTGGCATTCAGCATACACCAGTCAAATGCACCACTGGAGCTAGTACTTCAGGATTTCAACAAAATGTAATGATTTTTTTCCTGTGAAAGCAATAGGAGAGCTATAATTAGGATGTTAATTTGTGTCTACCATTATCAGAAGTCTCATCAGTAGCTTTAACTTAGTAATCTGAAAGTTATGTTGTCAAGCATAGTTTTCACTGAAACTGGCAGTTAGTCATTCTCCTGGAGTATAAAACAATAGAATGCATTGCACAGGTAAGTGAAAAAAATCCTAAGCATTTTAGTTTCAGTGGTTTGCCCAAAAGATTTGTTGTGAGCTGAAAGGATGATGATTATAAGTAAAGTGTACTCCAGTTTGAGATTAATACATTTTTTTCAATAGCCCTTATTGCTTCTGTAATAAGTAAGAATATTCTCAGCTAGAGCGTCTTCTGTGTGGAGACATGTGTGAATGGGGCGTACCTTCGTTGAAGGTTGTGCATCAGAGCCGGCAACTTGGTACGTAAAAATCTACTGCTAATCATTAGCGGACTGGAGTTCCACTGTGGCGACCCGTAACCGGGAAAAGCCGAAAGACACAACAACAACAACACAGACTTCTATTAAAAATGTAATCAAAAAGAAACACTTTGGATGAGAGTTATTATAGCAATAACCAACGCCTGGGTGTGGGTAATGCTGGATTTACCCACGGTTGGTGTGGTTTGGTCACGAGGGCGAAGCCCGAGGGGCCAAACAAAGCCAACCGTGGATAAATCCAGCATTACCCACACCCAGGCGTGGGTTATATTATCTAATGACATTATTTTTGAAAAAAAATAATTACTTTTCTTAAATAATGGCATTGTATAATGCCTCCTTGCTGCCCTTCTGCAGCTGTCTGGCATTCTGCGGCAGTTCTGATGTACTGCGCATGCGTATGCCTACGCAGTACATCAGAGCTGTGGGCAAAAGCAACTGAGAAAGCAAGATCTCCGTTGCTTTTTACAAACTGTTTCACTATGTTAAATGGGTTTAACATAGCGAGACAGCTTAAAAAAAAGCAATGGAGAATCTCTGTTGTTTTTTTTCAAGCTTGCCTCGCTATGTTAAACTCATTTAACATAGCGACACAGTTTTGAAAAAAGCAACGGAGAAAGCAAGATCTCTGTTGCTTTTTACAAATTGTTTTGCTATGTTAAATGGGTTTAGCATAGTGAGACAGCTTTAAAATAAGCAACGGAAATCTGCGTTGCTTATTTTAAAGCTGTCTCGCTATGTTAAACCCATTTAACATAGCGAGACAGTTTTGAAAAAAAGCAACGGAGAAAGCAAGATCTCTATTGCTTTTTACAAACTGTTTCACTATGTTAAATGGGTTTAACATAGCGAGACAGCTTTAAAAAAAGAAACAGAGAATCTCCGTTGCTTTTTTTAAAGCTGTCTCGCTATGTTAAACTTGTTTAACATAGCGAGACAGTGTTGCTGTAAGAGTTATAGTAATGGAAAAAGTCTGGGCGACCGGACCTTTTTCCATTACTATAACTCGGATTTACAACGTGCACACTGACCAATCAGCATGCACATTTTTGAATATTAATGGGGGGTTATTGTATAATAATAAATATTTACGATGATTCATGAAATGAATGAGAATTGTAATTCTGAAAATAATTTTTCGTGTATGAGAATCCATTTTTCCACATTTTCCTCTACTCTGTATATAACATGTTGCACTTTGCACTATAATTAATCATTCATTTGAAGGTGAAATTAAGCATAGGAAAACTGTAATACATGTTAACATGGACAGAATTCTTAAAATAGACGGTCTTCAATCTTTAATATGGATGGTGCAAGAAGGTTAAGACAACAGACTTCATTAAAATCATCTCTTGAAATTAGTTTGATTCTCACAATTGCCTGTTTATGGCATTACTCCAAAATAGTTATTTAGTCGAAACAATATCTTGCACTACTTCTGGACATAGGTTGTTTCACACATTAGATGTTTCCAGATTTAGAAACACATAAATATGCGGTTGATAGTCTGATATTACTGTAGAAGCTCTTTCACCTATCATAAATGACATAAATTAACTTGTACCGCATGTGTAGCTTGCTACAATAGAAATTACCCTATGAATCTAAACACATGAGCACAATCAGTGTTTTAAAGATATTTTAGTTTTTAAAAGCATTTCTTTTTCAAAAGAATATCAATTGTCATATAATAATACACATTTTATTTGCAAATTGCACTTCTCCTGAAATCTAATGAAACCTAATGATTATTCTAAAATAGGCATATTCAACAAAATTACTCATTTGCACTGTTTATATGACTAAAAATCATATTAATAGAATTTTCTTTTAAAAGGGAATTCATCTAATCCTAATTACCACAGCAGAGAACTGAAAATGGTATTTCAAAAAAAAATTAGCTTAAATGACAATTAAAATATTAGCATGCTTGTAATCGCACTTCTCCTAGCACCTCCTAAGAAATGCAGCAGGATACGTTTGTTTCATTTTTGTGTACCTAACAATTCCATATATACCATGCTGATTTCAGTGAGATTAGGGCCTGATTGTTTTCTTCTGAAAGCCATTCAGTTACAAATGCAAATTCTACAAATGGGCTGTATTCATAAATATTTAATAATGCAAATGGCTGTATTTTTCCATCATAGTTTTGCCATCGCTGTAGTTAAATTGATTCATTTATCTGCAGAACTTAATATGTTTTATTTCACTGAAGTAATGGTGCATTCCTACAAGTATTATGAAAAGGATGAGGCAGATACAACCTTAATTTTCTTGTAATCTTCACCTTCATGGGTCTGGTTTGTGTTACGGAGGGTTAATGTCTACCCTTTTCTGTGAGTAATATATGTTGGTTACCTCATCTTACTTAAAGGTAGGGACGATGCAGCTATTCAAAACAGCAGGTCATGATTAACTGTTATCTCAGAATTTTCATTTGCATTCTTAACTCCATCCTCAAATTGGCTAGGTGTCCTGCTAAGCCTGCTATGTGATATTCAGTATAGGTGCATACTTTATGCACCCACGAATGCTCAGCTATGATGCAGTGCATTATTTATCTGGGCTTTCAAATTCTCTACCAAAGTCCTTCCTTTTGCAGTATGTGCACATTTGTTGTCTTTCATCCAGTCAGTACTGGTTTAGTAAATGCCTTAAAACAAATCATTCCAGTTGCATGGATAGCTTCAACTGACCCTTTCCCTTCCTCTTTGGCTGGCTTCTTCATGCCAGGGTCTATAGTCATATCAAATTCTAGCTCAAAATCAGAGCTTCATCTCTACTCTACATAGTGAGGCTGTAGCATGTTTTTTAATATACTTTAGGCAAAATATAAATGACTTGTCTTTTGGCTTGGTCCTTGACATTGTGAACTCTGATCTTCCTGGCATCCTGTCAGGGAGGGAAAATTCTATATAGCTTTCACAAGAAAATGTAAATATTATTCCCTTTGTATCACATTATAGGTTAATATTATCAGCTGTTAAGCTGATGACATCCTGGCCTTTAATAAGCTAATCATACATTAATAATTTCTACTTGCCACACATGCATGCATGAATGTACATATGTGTGTGACATGTGTGTGTGTGTTCTTATTTATATCTTCACATCTCTAGATCTCTGTGTGTACATCTATATACATGCACACACACACTCACACACACACACACACACACACACACACACACACACACACACACACACAAACACACACACAGATATATATATATATATATATATATATATATATATATATATATATATATATATATATATAGTTCCACTTTATAATCTTGAGATACTGAAAGCTGGAATTTCAGTATCTCAAAACTATAAAGTCGAACAGCCCACAATCCCGAAACCCACAAACATGAAAAAAAAAATCCCGAACATTCACAAACCATACACCAAGCAACATGCACACCTTTCAACCCACAACACACAAACTACACAACTGACCACTACATCTACGGAGTGGGGCAAACACCCCTGCACCCCCCAAGTGGGGGGTTGTGCCCCCCACACCCCCTCTACTTATATATACCAACTCTGAGATCACACTAACAGTAACGAAATGCATTACTCACACGCAGACATTCCACATTGCCTTGCACACACGCACACACGCACACACGCACACACGCACACATGCACACACACACACACACACACACACACACACACACACACACACACACACACACACACACACACACACACACACACATCACACATACACAAACACATCCAACACTCACACTGCCACCTCCCTACCCTAACCCACACGCACAACTTACAATAACCCTCACATACACTCACATACCTTCACTTCTGTAAAACATCCTGGCCAAAGACTTCCCATCCCGTTGCTGCCACTGCATAAGTGCGTATTTGAGATATTCAAATTTGCGCTTATGCACTTTTGAGATTTTTCATTTTCACCTTTACAGTCCCGAGATACTGAAATTCAAGCTTTCAGTATTTTAGGATTGTAAAGGGAAACTATATATATATATATATATATATATATATATATATATATATATATATATATATATGTACATACACACACACAAACACACATACACACACACACACACACACACACACACACACACACACACACACACACACACACACACACACACACACACACACACACACACACACACACACACACACACACACACACATATATGAATTAATTTTAGAAGACTGAAAGCCCATGACATTGCAATTCAAAACATTGAGACTAAAATCTTGAAAATTCAAAACATTGAATCCCATAACATTGAAAATACATAGGAAACTACATTTTGTATATGTCAGCACAACTATATGCAGAAACAAATAAAAATAACATATTACACTTTTCCAACTATAAGCAGGGGGACAAGCCCCCGTGCACTCCCTATGTGTGGGGCTATCCCCTGCTACTGAAATATATCAACTCCAAGATTGCACTTCTTCTTCTGGCTTTTCTCAGTTAGGGATCACCACAGCAGATCACCTGTCTGCTCATGATTGGCAGTGGAGTTGTACGGTGTTGAGTTGCCAGCCCGGCACCCACCCTTCCACAGAAGGCACACACTCACACTTAGGGCAAATTTGGAGTGTCCAATCCACCTACAGCATGTCTTTGGGATGAAACAGGAGCAAACCCACACGACCACAGGGAGGACATGCAGACTCCACAGAAAAGGCACCCCAGCCAAGGACTGAACCAGAGAACCTCTTGCTGTGAGGTGGCAGTGCTAACTGCTGCACCACCACAGCCGCAACTCCAAGATTGCACTACACAGAACAAAATGGCAAACATACCATTCCGCACTTCATGACTGCATGTATAAATTGTAAAAAATCTATCCTCAGCCTTCTCTTAGAAATATGTCTTCACTGATAAAACATTACACATCACTATATATCTCTCCAATACTTACCAGAACTTCATACGTACCCTCAGTCGTATTCCCTTCTTACTTGCTATAATACAACATAACACATCTTAGTGTAGTGTAGTGGGATCACAGAGTTGATATATTTAAGTAGCAGGGGGTGAGGGCGGCACAGCCCATCACATGGGGTGTGAGGGGTGCAGGGGGACTTGCCCCCCTGCTTATATTTGAAGAAGTGTAATATGGTTTATCTATTATTTGTCTTAATATTTAGTTGTGCTGGAATATAGCAGATGTTATTTTCCTGTGTATTTTCAATGTTATCGGATTCGATGTTTTGAGTTTTTAGTGTTTTGAATTTTCAAAATTTTGGTCTCAATGTTTTGAATTTCAATGTTATGGGCTTTCAATCTTCTAAAATGAATATATATAAATATATATATATATATACACACACACACACACACACACACACACACACACACACACACACACACACACATATACATATCTGTATGTATATACACATGTGTGTGTGTGTGTGTGTGTGTGTGTGTGTGTGTGTGTGTGTGTCTATATATATATATATATATATATATATATATTTATATAATTCTACCAGTAATAAATGAAAATACCTTTTGTTGGCTGGTAAAATCCCTGGGACTCAATAAACTCTGTGAAGGCTTTGCACAAAGTCTACACGAAGTCTACATGTGTGCACGGTTGTGTTTGATGAGCAGCAGCAAGCATTGCATATTCATGCTTCACACCATGTTTAAAGGTAAATAAGTGAGGTTTCATGGCTGGCAACAGTGTTACCATCCAGGAAACTGTGCATGTGAGCACAGGTAGCACTCCTATTTAAATCAGGGCAGTGACAGTCCACAGTTCCGAGTGGTATGCCACAATGATCACTAGGACTTCACAAATAGTGCTCAATCTCTTACTGCAAGACATCTAGACAAAGGCCAACATAATGTGGGGACAATGACCAAGAAATAGCATCATATTTGATATATTTGCCCAATAGAAATGTGCTTGAGTAACCAGGGGTTTGTGTTAAGATATGAGAGAAAACACTATACCGGGTACCACACAATAATGTCTTTATTTAAACAAAGTAAAAAGGAGAGGTGAGCGCTTTCGCAACCTTCGTTGCTTCATCAGACAAAGAATTAACTGTTCAACTGCTTGTTTTATATCACTCTCAGTCAAAAATTTTTTTCCAATTAGTGACATCATACAACTTTTGAAAATTTAAAGGCATATATGACAAGAATATTGTAAAATACGCATGTGAATATAAAATATATATACGAAAATGTAAAGTATGTTCATATTTATGCATATCTGATTTTAAAACAGTTAAATAATCTCATTAAAAATGCATATATATAAAAAATGCATATAAATAAAAATGCATAGTATATTCATATTTATGCATATCTAATTTAAAACAATTAAATAATCTCATAGAAATGCATATATATAATATATATTTAAAAAGAATGCATAATACAAAATATATAATAAAAGAAATATATGTATATATACATATTTTTTTTTAATTAATTGTGTTGAAGACATCTAGCTTTTAGAAATGGAACCAGTGATGTACAACCATTTAAGCCTGGATATCTATCAGCATTGAGCTTGATAATCCATCTTTGTTCTCGGCTCTCTGTGACATTTTCTATATCTCCTCCCCTCACATTTCTATGTATATGTTGTAAAACAAAGAACTTAAAAGAGTGTGAAGGGTCAGTGTTTAAAACATGTTGAGCAAGCGCACTAGTAGTTTTGTTATTTCTGATGTCTCTTATGTGTTCCAATATTCTATCCTTTAAGTTTCTATTTGTTTTTCTTATATAGAAGGCATGACATATTTGGCAGAAACAAAAATAAATAACATCTGTGGTTTTACAGTCTGCATATGAATGAGAGTATAGTGTAAAATTTCTAACAGGATGAATATATGGTGTAGTACTATGAATATGTGTACAAGCAGTACAAGACCTACAAGGAAAAGTACCTTTGCGTCTGGAATTATAGGTAGTTTTTGGCGTCTTTATTACACAATTGTTGTTTTAATGTTAGATTATTTCTGAAACTGAAGCTAGGTGCATTACCAATGAAAGAATGTAAACAAGGAATCTCATGTAAAATGTGAAAATGTTGTTTAATAATATTAGAATACTGATTAACATTACTGGCATACTGAAAAACCGCTCTAATGCTATTATTTTGTGTATTATTTCTCAAATTACTGCTATCTGACGTAATAGAATTAGAAGATTGAAAATACGCTTTACATTTAGAGTCCCTGAGTGTCCAAGCATCAGAAATAGTTCTATCTATTTCATCCATATTATATCCTCTTCTTAGAAAATCAGTTTTCAATTTATTCAAAGCTAGTACTGCATCATTATCATTGTTGTGTAATCTTAATGTTCTGTATACCTGCTCCTTGAGCACATTTCTTGGAATGTGTCTAGGATGCATACTGGTTTTGTGAAGGTATGTATTTTTCTTCGTGGGTTTGTGAAAAATTTTGCTGGTAAAACCTGTCAACTCTGATTTGATTATATGTACATCTAAGAAATCAATCTCAGATGTAGAAAAATTGTATGTGAATCTCAGAAAATCAGTAGTTGTATGCAAATAGTTAATAAATAATATAAGCTCAGATATATTGCCTTTCCATAATAAAAAAACATCATCCACAAAACGTGTATACCATAAAAGCTGACTGATAAATGGATTCTTATCAGAAAAGACATGTGTTTGTTCCCAGAATGTAAGCGATAGATTGGCATAACTATTTGCACATGGTGTGCCCATGGCAACGCCGATCTGTTGCAGAAAGAATTGTTCTTCAAAATATACATTATTTTCCAGAATAATCTCTAACAAACTGCATATAAGTTGTACTTTTTCATTGGTGAAGCAATTATTTCTTGTAAGAAAATTTCTAATCATATTAATGCCCCATGTATTCGGGATACTTGTAAACAATGACTCTATATCCATAGTGACAAGAGCAAAGTCATTAATATCTGATAAACTTTCAATTCTAGTATGTAATTTCTCTAGAAACATTTTGGTGTCTCTTAAAATATTTTCACATTTGTCTAAGAGCACATGCAGTGTACTTTCAACATAAATAGACAGTGGTTCTGTACACCAACCAGTGCCTGAGACTATGGGACGCATTGGTGGCAGACTTCTGTCTTTATGAACCTTTGGTAAACCATAAATCGTAGGAATAGTTGGATTCAAGACATTAAAGTATTTAAACAGTGGTTCATCTATTAAATCAGTAATTAATAAGTCAAAAATCAAAAAAGACACTTTATCAATGATGGCATTCTCTGTAACTTTTGAAATTCCTCTGTATGTATCATTATTAAGCAGTAACTTATACATTTGTTGTACATACAATTGCTTATCTAAAATAACAATACCTCCACCTTTATCTGCCTGTTTAATAATGACAGAATTCAAGTTTTTTAGTCCATTCAGTGCTCTATATTCACTTGTATTTAGATTTCCATAGTAATAGTCACTCAAATTATCATCATATATCTGCCTAAAAGATGTTTCACATATATCAAGGAATCTTTGTATACTCGGGGGAGTATAAGGAATGAAAGTGCTAGGCTGTTTAAACACATTCATATTATTTGTAACATTGTTTGGGAACAAAACTTTTAGAGACAAATTCCTGCCTAATAATTTAAGGTCTTTAATCATTTCTGTAAGATTAGCCTTTCTAGCAGGTATAAATGAAAGGCCCTTATTTAAAACATTCAACTGTTCCGGTGTTAAAATAATAGAGGAAAGGTTCAAAATCAAACCTGTAGTTAAGTCCGTCTCCTCTTGAGAATGTACTGCTCCTTCCAGTGAACCCAGTTGCAGTGACTGTCCTTTGTGTACCTATTGTTTCATTCGATTCTTGTAAGGTAGTGGTACTCTCAAAGTGAAGTCGCCTTGTTTGCTGGCATCTAAAAAATACTTTCTGTGTTTTCAGTCACTTGTATGTTTGAAGTTCCTTCATTTCTTAGAGTCGATGAAGTATGACTTGTAGATGGTAAAACTGCATATGTTTTCTTTGGAATAGCTCCTAATTTACTGTTTTTATCTTTTAAATTACTGTTTTGTTGGTCAGAGGACTCAGAAACAGGGAGAGTTAAACTGGTGTTCTTCTCCTCTTGCATACAAGCTGTTTCAGTTGTCAGAGAACAGGGAGTGCCTTGTGTAACTGCAGCATAGGTGGAATCTGAATTTAAAGGTGTAGTATGCACATTCCTTGCCTTGTCAGAAACAGTTTGATGTCTAAAGTTATTTTCTTTGGGCCATGAGAAGACATTATTTAAAGCAAACTCTTTTTTGTCTCTGTTAAGTTTTGATAGTTTAATGTTTTGCAGCTTCCTTTCATATGGCATGATGTTATCCTGAAGTTCATTCATTTTTAGAAAAACTGTATCTTGTACAAAGTTCTTATTAATAATTGATTCTGTGGCAATGATTTCAGCTTTAAGTTCATTCTCAATGGGTAGAAAAAAGTCAATTAAGAGATCCATATATTTTGTACTGAATTGTAAATTCAATTCTTGCCATTTTCTCAAAAGAATAGGAAAAGACTCACCATATGTAGGCATATTCAGTATTCTTAGACCACGTGGAATAATTTTGGAGTCTAGTGATGCTTGCAGATGTAACCGTTGCCATTGGAGTCTTTTGTATTTGTACATCAGATTCTCAAGTTTTTTATATTGGTTAAAGAATTCTGATAGATCTTGGTTGTTTCTATTATCTTGTATATTTTCACTGAAAGATGCTGTAAGTAGTGGATTATTTGGAATATCCAGTATTCTAAGAAATCTTTGATGGTGATCATCATTCGATGAGTTGGTATCTAAGTTCTCCATAGACGCGTGTGTCCTTTTGCCGAATAAAAATAAACTAATAAACAAAAAGCAAAACGGCTATACAGGTAAAACCCAGTATATAAAAAAGAGAAGTATATGAGAGAAAACACTATACCGGGTACCACACAATAACGTCTTTATTTAAACAAAGTAAAAAGGAGAGGTGGCTTTAACCTTCGTTGCTTCATCAGACAAAGAATTAACTGTTCAACTGCTTGTTTTATATCACTCTCAGTCAAAAATTTTTTTCCAATTAGTGACATCATACAACTTTTGAAAATTTAAAGGCATATATGACAAGAATATTGTAAAATACGCATGTGAATATAAAATATATATATACGAAAATGTAAAGTATGTTCATATTTATGCATATCTGATTTTAAAACAGTTAAATAATCTCATTAAAAATGCATATATATAAAAAATGCATATAAATAAAAATGCATAGTATATTCATATTTATGCATATCTAATTTAAAACAATTAAATAATCTCATAGAAATGCATATATATAATATATATTTAAAAAGAATGCATAATACAAAATATATAATAAAAGAAATATATGTATATATATATATATATATATATATTTTTTTTTTTTTTTAAATTAATTGTGTTGAAGACGTCTAGCTTTAAGAAATGGAACCAGTGATGTACAAGCATTTAAGCCTGGATATCGATTAGCATTGAGCTTAATAATACATCTTTGTTCTCGGCTCTCTGTGAAATTTTCTATATCTCCTCCCCTCACATTTCTATGTATATGTTGTAAAACAAAGAACTTGAAAGAGTGTGAAGGGTCAGTGTTTAAAACATGTTGAGAAAACGCACTAGTAGTTTTGTTATTTCTGATGTCTCTTATGTGTTCCAATATTCTATCCTTTAAGTTTCTATTTGTTTTTCCTATATAGAAGGCATGACATATTTGGCAGAAACAAAAATAAATAACATCTGTGGTTTTACAGTCTGCATATGAATGAGAGTATAGTGTAAAATTTCTAACAGGATGAATATATGGTGTAGTACTATGAATATGTGTACAAGCAGTACAAGACCTACAAGGAAAAGTACCTTTGCGTCTGGAATTATAGGTAGTTTTTTTGACGTTTTTATTACACAATTGTTGTTTTAATGTTAGATTATTTCTGAAACTGAAGCTAGGTGCATTACCAATGAAAGAATGTAAACAAGGAATCTCATGTAAAATGTGCCAATGTTGTTTAATAATATTAGTATACTGATTAACATTACTGGCATACTGAAAAACCGCTCTAATGCTATTATTTTGTGTATTATTTCTCAAATTACTGCTATCTGATGTAATAGAATTAGAAATCAATCAAATCAAAAAAACTACCTATAATTCCATGGATATCAATGGAAGATAGTTGTAGCAGCAACACTAATCACATATCTATATGATACAGTAGGGACTGCACAGTAAAAATGTGTATTATGTGACTGTCACATAAGGTGACATAAAACTGGAGAGTATGTCTGTGTGAGATAAGCATCCTTACATAAATAATGCAGAGTGTAGATCAGAGTTTGTGATATACCTTTAAGAAGCTTTCCAGTGAGTCAGCATATAGATATGAGTACTGATAATGTGCAAGCAAGAGTGTCATTTTAAGAGAGCAGTCAGGGCAGGTATGCAGACAGTCAGTTAAGACAGTTTGTTTAAGTTTAATGTTCCTGCCATCCACCCTGATGTATTTGTATACAATAAACTAAATGAACACCCAAGCCTCAACATCGTCTTAATGCACATAAGAAGAGGGACATGGTGTCAGAATGGGATCCAGAGTTACAGCCATGAGGCAACTGGTTAAAGCTGGAGGAATACACAGGAGTGGATCATCCCAACTGCTCAAATGACTTGCAAAACAGGTCCGAAACAAATTCCAGGTACTAAAACTTTCTTAAATGATTTATTTTGCTATAAATATAAAACAAAGCACTTTGCATGCTCAAAACAAATTTCTAATTAAACTAAATGTCCAAAACTGAGACATATTGAAAAAATATTTGAAATAGTTACAAAAATGTTTGAAAAAGTATGAGACAAATAAATGAAGGAAAACTGACATTTTTTTTTGCTATGTACTACTTTTTCGCATTAACTAAAGCTATTCTAAATATCTGGTGTGCGCAAAGTGTTTGCAAGTGTGTGCAGTATTATGATGGAGTTATTTCGCAAATAAAGTCATTTCAAATAATGTTTTGCAAAGTACAGTTATTTCCAGGCATATTTCAAAGAGTACAGTATTTCAAAGACTTTATTGTACATTTGAATATTATTACAAGTACCTGGTGTTTGCATATTTGTGCATAATTACAGGGGCCATTTTGCATTGTGTTTTACTATAATCTGTGGGCATCGCAGAAGGTTTTTGCAGACCGACACCACTTGTGTTTTATAAGAATAATGGAGAGTGTTTGAGCAGGAATACAATATTTTCATACAGGCTGCTTTTTCTGGCAAAGACACACATGCAAAAACATTTATTCTGCTTAATTTAGCTGGCTCAGATGCTATTGAAAGAGCATGTTTATTTGTTTAAGCACCTGCTGTGTTTGCAGCGGAGAGAGAAAAACACCATATAGTGGTACTGAGTGAAACAAGGGAAGACCCAGAGTGCTTAAAATAGAAAGTTATAGAAATGTGTAACCCCAAAAAAATATTACAATGGAAAGGTACATATTTCACTCAAGGGTTCAAAAGCCTGGTGAAACTTTTGCAGCATATATAACTGACTTGAGAAACAAGGCTAAAATGTGCAGATTTGGTGATTTGAGAGATGAGTTGATTAAGGACAGGCTTGTGTGTGGTATTAATATTGACACAATGAGAAAGATTTTGCTTTGAGACAGTGATTTAGCATTAAATAAGGCGATTTGGATTTGTCAGACATACGAGCTTACAGAAAAGCACACAAGTATGCTTACAAATAAGAATAGCTGTGAAAGGCACAGTGACAAAACTCATGTGGTTAAAAGAAACAGGTCCAAGCACAGGGCAGCTACTGCATGTCCTGTAACAGTCCCTGAGAAACCTAAAGTCTTTCCAGCATATTGTAGAGCATGCTATGTGAAGTGGACATGCTCAGTGAAGCATAAGGGAAACTCAGCAAAGTCAAAACATGTGCCCCCACCCAGTTTTATAGTTAACTGTCATAACTGTGGTGGAAATCACAAACCCTAAATAGAAAATTAGCTTTTGGTCAGCAGTGCTATTCTTGCAATAAGTGGAATCATTTCAATAGGTTTAGTAAATCAAGTAAGACATTCTTTAATTAAAAGAGGGCATTCCAAGAGGAAAGTTTATCAATTAGAAAGCTGTCAACCTACTTTTCATGTTGGTGGTGTGTTTGTGCTTGGTGAAACAATCAATGCAGTAGATTTGTGGCCAAAGAATGAGATCTTTTGTACTGTTTGGATTAATGGAAATCTTGTAGAGCTCAAAGTAGATGCTGGCTCAAAGTGCAATGTTATGTCAGCAGAAATGTTTGCTAGAGAAAAAGCTGCAAAACAACTTGATTTGACAAAGTGTGTGAAGCTTGTTGCTTATGGTGGTGAAGTGATTCAAACTGAGGGCTCAGTAGTGCTTTCATGTTACTCTGCTGGAAACAGCTATGACTTGCAATTTTATGTAGTCAAGAGACACATGCAGTCATTATTAGGCCTCAGAGACAGTTTGAAAATGAGACTGCTTTCATTTAATAAAGTTCACGATGTAAGCCTGCATGACAACAGCTCCACTTTCACCCAAACAATTTTTTTTGAGTATGCTGATATTTTGCAGACAAACTAGACAAACTACCAGTTGTGTACTCTATGAAATTAGACCCAGAGGTCAACCCAGTTATCAGACCAGCATGGAAAGCTCCAGTAGCTTTACAGAACAGAGTCATAGTTGAGCTAATCAAAATGGTGCAGCTTGGAGTAATTTATCCAGTAGAAGAACATACTGAATGGATATCCTTCATAGTAGTGGCTCATAAGAAAAACTCAGATGATAAAATAATTTGTGTTGATCCAAGAGACTAGAACAAAGCATTAAAAAAGCCTCATCATCCAATGCTCACAGTCAAAGAGGTTGCTGCTGTCATGCCAAACACCACTGGTTTTTCTGTTTTAGATGCAAGGAGTTCATTTTGGCAAATTTTGCTTGACCAAAAATCTTTGTTGTTAACCACACTCAGTACGTCTTTTGGAAGATACAGACTTCTGAGAATGCCATTTGGGCTAAATTCTGCCAGTGAAGTCTTTCAGCATGCAATGGAGCAAATTTTTTCAGGCTATCCCTGTGCTATTATATTAGATGATATTCTAGTAGGAGGCAATGGTGAAGTCGAACATGACAGAATGTTCTAGAAAGAGCAGATGAAGTGAATCTTAAGCTGAATCCTCAAAAATGCAAGTTTAGGCCATGTGAAGTTACTTATGTGGTCATTTGTTTACCAGTTCCGGTTGATGACTAGATCCTTCCAAGTAAACAGCATTTCTCAAGATGTCAGCTCCAGACAATGGCCAAGCCCTGCAACATTTTCTTGGCATGGTCAAGTATCTAGGCAAGTTCATTCCAGATTTAAGCCAACTTTCAGCACTGCTCAGAGAGCTGACACTCAAAGATGTAATTTGGTCATGGTTGGAACAGTACCAAAGAGTATGTGTTGGTCTGAAACAGAAACTTGCCAACCCACCAAATGTCATCTACTATGATGTTCACAAACAAGTTAGTCTTTCCTGTGATGCTTCTAAGTTTGGCTTAGGTGCAGTCATTCTTCAAGAGAGTAGACCAGTAGCCTATGCATTGAGAACTCTTACCCAGACCAAGATGCAGTGTACCCAGATTGAGAAAAAGCTCTTAGCAATTGTGTTTGCATGTTCGAAGATCCATGATTATATTAAAACTGATCACCAACCTTTAGTTACTATTTTGAGAAAGCCTTTGCAAACAGCTCCAGCTAGACTGCAATGTATGATGCTCAAATTGCAAAAGTACAATTTCACTCTTGTTTACACAAAAGGAAAACTTCTTTATCTTGCTGATACTTTGTCCAGATCACCCAGAAAAAAAACACAGAACAGCGTGATGATGAGCAACTTGATTGTGAGGTCAAGGTATTGAGAATTTTTCTTTTGCACATCTTGATGAGCTCAGAACTCACACAGCTTCAGATCCAGTTCTCCAGGAGCTTAACCACATTATCAGTTGCAGATGGCCTTCAAAGCAAACTTGTTTACCAGTAGAAGTGCAACCATATTTTCCATACAGAAATGAGATTTTGTTAGATAATAGTATCATCAAGAAAGCCCCTAAAGATATGATTCCAAAATCCTTGCAAGCAGAGAACATTCAGATTTTGCATCGTGGCTACCCAGGAAATGATTCTACCAAAAGAACGGCAAGAGGTCAAAAATTTTGGCCTTCTATGTCAAGAGATATCCAGAAAATACTTTCATCTTGTTCAGTGTGTAATAGTACAAAGCCACATCAACATAAAAAAACACTTCAGTTAAGCCAGATTCCTGAACTACCTTGGTCAACAGCAGACAGAGATATCTTTGAGTGGGATGGTCAACATTATTTGGTGTTAGTAGACTCTTATCCAAATTGGTTTGAGTTTGACCTACTTCCCAATCTAACTTCCAGTACTGTCATTACTAAGTTGAAGCAACATTTTTCTATCCATGGTAATCCACACAGAGTTATTTCTGACAATGGTGCACAGCTTACGAATCAGCAGTTCAAGAAATTTGTAGAAGAGTAGGACTTTGTTCATATTATGAGTAGTCCTGAATACCCTCAAACGGCTTGGCTGAAAATGCAGTTCAAAGTGCAAAACAGCTGTTAGTGGAATCCAGACATGACAATACTGATGTTTTTCTCAACTTGTTAAATCTCAGAAACATTCCTCGTGATAAACATCTTGATTCACTTGCCCAGAGACTTATGGTGAGACAAACCAGAATCACACTGCTAGTCATCAGTAATTTATTGGTTCCATGTGCTAACAACAAAAAAGCAGTAAAAACCCAACTGTTGAAAAAGCATTTGTCCCAGAAGTCTTACTATGATAAAACCAGCAAACCACTCAGTTCATTGAAAAAAGGGGTGAATGAATAGATGCAGACATCAAAATGTTTTGATCACATTGGATTTTTGAAAGGTTTGTGTCAAGAGCTGAGATCATACATTGTGGAATCACAAGGAGTGGAATTCATACTCTAGGTCTCATTGTGACTTGATCAATGTTTCTTTTCCAGAGGACATTCTGTTAGCAATCCCCGTTCCTGAAAATAAATCCCTGAGACTCCAGAAGCAGAACATTTCCCAGTGACTGTCCCTATTGCTAAACCAAGTCCTAGCTGTTATGTCATAAGATCAGTTCACATCTCAAAACCTACTTCCAGATACATGGCAACCAGGATATGACTTTATTTTTCTTTATTAGTGTCTGTAAGATTGCATGCCTATTCAAATGTTGTTTGTTATATGAGACAACTCAGTAAAGAGGGAGTATGTTAATCAGTGTGTGTGATATACCTTTAAGAAGCTTTCCAGTGAGTCAGCATATACACAATAAGCACTGAGCACATGCAAGCAAGAGTGCCATTTTGAGTGAGCAGCAAGCTTGCGAGCATGCAAGTATGTAATCAGCCAATTAGATAGCTTATGTTTAATGTTCCTGCCATCCATTCTAATGTATTTGTATACAATAAACTACTTAAACAAACAACTAAGCCTCAACATTGTCTTTATTCAAATAAGGAGTGACACAGAGGACATCTAACAGGTATCTGACATACAATTTTGGTAGGGTGCATATTGTAAAGCTGTGCAAGCTGATTTGGCTAAATATGAGTGCAATCTCAGCAGAAATCACCAGCAAGTGGGATACAGGTAAAGGCTTATAGACAACATTAAAAGAACCAACCACAATCATGGACAATGTCAGAATAATCCCACCAGTAATACCATGCCTCTGACATAACATATTTGAATTAGTGTGATCAAAGATGATTCTGCACAAACACACTTGTACAACTATTATGATACGTCCACACTCTATGAGGGTAATCATGCACACTGTCCTGGCACTGTAACATCAGCTGGAGGTGTTAGGAGGGATACTGCTAAACCTGTATGTGACATTATAAGCAATACAGTCTAGTTGACTGGTGTGCATGGGATATATTTACGGCACAATCCACACTGTCATGAATGTTATCCATGCCATTAATGTTGACAAACACATTTGTATGTACTGTGTGCATCACCAGTACAGGTGGCACAAATGCAGCCAGTGTAACAACTTGATGGGGGTTCTGCACCACCAGACAGTAATGTTTATGCCACAAAAAGAATACATAGGTATGGCCAATAAGCTGTGTGACAGCTCACTGTGAGAAAGGTAGTACATGTCAGTTACACTTCAGTGGAAGATGTGTAGGGAGGTACATGAAGAAGGGTGCATGGTACTAATTTATTGGTGTGACAAAGGCCGGGAACTATGGAGGCATTATACTCAGTACTTTTGTTACATACAAGAGAGTAGTCAGCAATCTGACCACATGCTGGTGGATGTTCCACTTATCATCTACCCCAGGACACAGGACACATACCTATTGATCTGATTATAGGGTGTGATGTTCTCATTATACTTGGGTTGTGTGTTTGTTTTCCTGATGTCACAAATCCTCCTAATTTTTCTTGTCATTGCATGTGTTGCGTGGCTGTGGCAGCAATTTTTGATGTGTGTTGATACTGTCTGTATTATACTAATATCACAGTTGTAGTCAATGATAGCCCACATCTGCACTCCTTCAGGCAGCTGCTTGGTCACAGGATGTGTATATCATCTGTGATGTTCATCACTTAAATAATGGACAGGAAAGGGCCTAGCAAACAGCCTTGGTGTACAGACCTGATCAATGGATCCAAGATATAGGTCACTACACACATTACAACATAGTGAGATGCCAAGCATGTGATACACTGGTCTACTGACTTGGTGATATAGCTGTTTATGGTGACATATGATGGTGATGATTGAATACCTCAGTATGGATTTGTGTCATATGCCTTATCCTGGTCAAGTTCCACAGGATGATGGTGTTATCATCATGCATGACCTCCATGACCTTCTTGTGGACATTTATCAGATGTAACAAACATTATGTAGCATTAACAACTCACACAGATCTGTTGTACACAGCTGGGATATTATTAATGTCCATTTAGAAAAGGTCCCTAATGACATATTGGTCTACACCATGGTTGAGGTGAGTCAGGATGTGTCTATACATGCATGCATCAAGTGCTGTCCCTCCCAACTCAGATGGATGAATGCTGATGTACACCCTTTTACAGAAATATAGCCTGTGTGAAGGGTATGTTGAAGTGTGTATTCAACAGTATCAGGAAGATGTATGTGCTGAGACGGGCCTGGATGAAGGTAAGACAGTGCATACTGTCTATCTTGATCTGGCTATGGTTTTGGCACAATGCCCCATACAGTTATCGTTGAGAAACTCTCCCAACTGAGGTTTAACCCTTACATCACCAGATGGGTAAGCAACACATACTGTGAATGTTGGTGAATCAACCTGTACCAGTAGATCTGTCACCACTGGCATATGCCAGGGATCTGTGCTTGGCCCTTTACTGTTTAGAATCTATTTCTCAACAGTTCAGGCTAAAGCATATGGCCTTTGGCTTACCAAGTTTGCTGATTCTTGCATATTTGGTACACAAACTGAGTCCACTGATGATAATAACATGCTACAGGAGGACCTAAGACAGACAAATGATTGGTGACAAAGCCACATGATCAAATAAATGCAGAAATGTGTCTTTATTTTGTTCTTCTGAAAAATGGCATTGTATGCTAATTACAACATTGAGAACATTCCTGCTATGCACTGGAAACAGATGCAGATAACAATCTGAACTTCAACCACCAACTGTCCGCGCTGGAATTGAAAGCCTATGTTGAGCACATCATATGTCACATCATCACATTCAGATCTCAGGATTGTATGACAACACTGTAGTAAAATCTCATCAGAACAATAATACAGTATAATGCTCTCTTTTGCATGTACCTTTCCAGACACATGTCACTGTAATCTGTATCGTATAGAAAGAGATGACATCTGCCTGTTCTCCAGGCCAGTCTCTGAATCTGGCCTGGTGGGAATAGTGCATATCCACAAATCAGATATAGCTGCTGACATCAGTAGTGCCTGTTGAAGAGAATATGGTAAAAAAGTGTCCCACACGCTGGTGTAAGAAGCTCTCTGTAATGTCAAGCAAGAGAACACACATGCATACATAGTTGATTGCAGTGAGAATAGAACCCCTATCTAGCTTTTGTACACAGACCTCTGTATTTAAGGCATGAGCCACAGCTCAGTTGTAACCTGGAGTGTCACAGACACTCTATAGCCAGTGATGTCAGCAGTGTCTGTTGAGGAGAATACGGCAACAGCAATGGCCCACATGCTGGTGAAAATGCTTTCTGTAATGTCAAACAAGATCACACACACACACACACACACACACACACACACACACACACACACACACACACACACACAGTCGACTGCCGTGAGAATAGAACCACTACATATGTATACAGAACTTAGTACTCAATACAAGTGCTATGGGACAAGTCTGACATTTACAAGACTGCAGGTCAGCTTACAGTGTATGACATCAGCAGGGCATGTTGGAGAGAAGGTGTTGGGAGCCCTTCATGAAATGGATGCGTAGGCATGTGTAAGTACCAAAATACTGTCAATCCATGGACAAGTAACAGTAGGAAACACACTTCTGCTCTTCTGTCTAAACACACACACACACACACACACACACACACACACACACACACACACACACACACACACACACACACACACACACACACACACACACTTGACTGTAGTGAAAACAGAACCCTTACCTAAGTGCACAGACTACTGAAATCAGGACTTTACACAACCACCACAGCACCAGTCTGACTTTAACAAGACTGCAGGTCACCTTATAGTGGATAACATTGGGGCATGTTGGAGAGAAGAAGCAGGGAGCCCTGCATAGGTTCATAGCTTCATACGGTCATAGGAGGGTACTAGCCTAATGGCCCTAGGGCCTTTACAAGCATAGCCATGTAAAAACACAAGTATCCTATTGAGTATAGCTACATGTTTTTTGTTAGCAGAGTGATTTTGTGATTAGCACTGACTGGCCATGTCCATGAGGGACATAGGTGCCATCCCAGGTGTGAATTTAAAATCACCCATCCAGTTGTCAAGGTTGTGTTTGAATTATGTCATTGAGGATCACTGCTTCACGTGTTGTGGGGGCCTATTACAGAGGAGTGGCAATTGTTGTGAGATATATATGTCTCCCCAGCATGTCCTGTTTATGTCACAAGTTAGGTTGAGATCCCTGGATCAAGTTATTATTGTCCCATTTAATTTGAAGTTATCCAGCATTTCCAGTAGGGCAGTGTCTGAGACTGCTCTGTAAGCCAGGCATATGTCACCTCTCAACAGCTTAGAGGGGTGCTATGTATATGATAATTAGCAGAGGTTCTTCATTCTCAAAGGGGACAATGAGGCATTTTTTGCTTTAAAGTTCAGTCCGTGAGTTTGGCACCAATCATTTGACTGTCAGTCCCTTCTGTAATATGTTAACATAGTTGGGGGACTCTATGACTGCATCCAGTTGACAGTTAGCTGCCAACTTGGTAAGTCACAGGGCATCTACCCTGGGCTTCAGAGAAATAGTTTCCAAATAATTGAAGGCTCAACACAAACCCTTGTGGTATTCAACTGGTATGTGGTCCAGTGGTGGAGGAGCAGTCCCCAACTTTGAAAGTATGTGTTCTGTCAGTGAGACAGTTGGCTATCCATCTAGTAATGTATGGGTTAATTTCCAGTTGGAGCATTTTCTCTATGATACCTGAATGGGGGATAGTGTCAAAGGCCTTGGATAACTCATCATAGGTGGTATGTCCTGTTATCTCTCATCCAAGTATTTGAGGTCAGTATCAAAGAAGTCTACTAAGTTTAGTAAGCAAGATCTACCCTTGACAAAACCAAAGTGGAATGGGTGAAGTGTGTTGAAGGTCACCTATGTCCCTATGGATAAGGTCCATGCTGATTCTTCCCTATCCTTGCAGATAAGGCTTTTTAGGCTTATGGGTCAATGTTTCTAGTTCTGCTTGTTGTGCACAACATTTGATATTAATTTCTGTAGTGTAGGTGATATATGTGTGTGGAAAAAGTATTGAGACACCAGGGTTGCAGTGCCTGCTGGGAGGCAACACATGGCTGTATTGCAAATATGTGACATATTGTTATATAGTACATTCAGTTTGTTATGATTGCCCATGTAATTTCATGCCATAGATATGAAATGGACATTAAACAGTAGTAATACATAATAATATTTACTTTTCCATAGAGCAGTGAGCTGTGGGTTTGTGTGACGGTTGGCAAAGTGTTGCTGCATGTGAGATACACATTTCCAATACTTTCCATGTCTGTGCATATATAGGCAGTGCACAAATGTGAGCCACATTGCTAAAGTCTGAGAGTTAGTTCTGAGTGTATGAAACACACCTGCCATTTAACTGACTCTGTGGCAACAGGTGTAAATGCATTGACAAATTTCTTTTTGAGCCCAGATGATACTGGTTTGAATCCAGGTATATCTAATACTTTTAAATACATTTAAATAAACATTGGTAATACAGTGACATTAATTTTTTATAATACATGTGCTGCTGTTTGTTGGCATAGTGCAGCAGGGGTAAGTGGCATTGGGTAGAGGTAACCACAGCTTTTGGCCATTTATCATCATTGATGCTCATTGGTGTGAGATGCGTACCTCCATGCAAACATAGAGCCCCAAAAGGTGAAGGGTTCCATTGCTTTTTATGCTACTTATGTGTGTTGTGTGTGCTTCTATTCTTTGACTAGAGTAAATGTGTTAAAATGGGGTAGATAGGAAAGTGGTGAAATGGGGAGCAAGCAGGGGGAAGAACAAAGAGAAAGAAGTGCAAGAATGTGCATGAGGCAGTTAAGAAAGAATCTTAGTTATCCATTTCTTTAACAGTGTAAACTGAAAATACGTGCAGAATACCAAAATAATTTGGACTGCCACCTCCACAAAGAGGGTAACAACAAAGCAATCATGTTGTATAGCCAATTGTGCTGAATCAAGTGTGTCAAGACAACATGTGTGCAAAATGGAGATCTATGTATGGGATGATTATTTTTTTTTATTTTTTTTTTTGGACAGGTGCCCATTTTTTTGTTTTTTAATTCAGTAAGAGAGGACTGCTAGGCAAGGGTTGTAGGTATGCCTGGCTCAGGTAAGTTGGGTATGTGAGGAAGAAAATGCAAACATACAAGATAAAGCAAGAGACAGGGATGGTGATGGACACAAAAGGTTGGAGGACACCATAATTGGGGTGAGGAAGGCGTCAATGCAAGATCATTACCATCAAGTTTGGAGACCGTGAGAATTGAGTCCTCACTCACTGGACTATCATCATTGTCACCTTACTCTACTGGTGGCAGGAGTGCTTGATGTCTCCTCCTCCAGACCAGGAAGGAAAACAGCCCCTCCATCTGGCTGGGGTGTACACCAATGTTGCAGTGCACAACCCTACTCATCATCCCTGCCAACTCACTGCAGGTGAAGAAATCACCACCTCCTCCACTGCTTCCAGAAGGTAATACTGCACCAGCTTCCAGGACTATACTACCTGAGGGCACAGCTAGTGCAGGGGCAGCAGAGGCAGTGCTGCCAGGTTGGCTCCTAGACTTGCTGCACATTGGTGCTGGAGCTGGTGGATTGAGGGTAGGCTGATCCAGTGGGGGCTGGCCTATCTCACTGTGCTGTATAGCATTTAGTGATGTGGTACACATGGATGAAATGGAGTCATTTTGACACATAATAGAAAATAAAAAAAGAGAGAAAATGGTTGGGCTGAAAGAAACAAAAGCGATAAAATTAGTAATATCATGTGTGACAAACAATGCATTAATACAATGATACAACTGTTTTATTGAAGTATTACATTTAAGTATGTGATAACTTCAGAAAACTAAGCAAAATATTTAATTAAGCACTTTTCGTTCACTCAGTAACATGAACTTCCTCAGAGATAATAATGTTATGTAAATCACAATTTAAATAGCCCACCATTCAAAATCACATGGTACAAAAAAACTCCCCTTAAAGAAACACTTCCAAAATGCCTAACTTTATGAATGCTCACAAGTAGCAGGCACCAGCTAAAATCGTTAATCAGTCAGTCAGTACCCATGTGTACTGTGGAGACATGCAGTTCAAGTAGTAGAGGACCCAAGACTGTTCCCTGTTGAACACTGCTGCTTACAGAACAGCTATTGGAGTCAGATGTCTCTATGTTGTGTATGTCTGCCATCATTGGGCCACGTAGTGACCCCTACATTAACAGTTTTGTAGACGCCTAAGTGGTTGCTTTGTACATGTTGCCTGAACAGGCAGTACAGTGAGATGGCTTGGCTCAGTCTGGGTGTTATGCTCCCTGATGTACCCCAACCCATGTCCCTGCTGACTGCCATGATAAGCTTTATGGCAGTATAGGGCAGCAGGGCATGCTGCCAAATGTCTATGTCATGTTCAGACTGGTATGTCAGCTGGTGTATATGCAAGCATCTGAGATTCAGTCCCTGGGAACATAACATCCAGACACAGGATATTTGTAGATGTGTCAACTCTGTCACCACACCATGTAGATATAAGTTCAGAGAGCCCTGGTGACACGTATCAAGGGTAGCAGACCTTAACACAAAGTATGAATGCAAGATTACACAGACTGATCCCATTGTCCCTGTTAGACTCTTATTGACATATGCACCTAGGGAGCCATGCACATATACTGCCATACCTTGCTGCTGTGCTGACATACCATCCTGCGCCACTGTATTGCCACCATGTGTTCATATTTTATTCTCCCCAGACTATTGGAATAGAAACATACGCACAGGTCCGTGAGACACAAGTCATCCTGTAACACTACCACCAGTACAACATCATACAACATAAGGTGCACAAAGTTTGGTGTGTTATCATGACAATTGCCAGCATACAGTATCTGTTGTGTAAAACAACAAGTGGCATGGCAAACCAGTACTGCATTACACATGTACATGTCAAGTAAGGTAGTCACCCTGTGCATCAGACACATAGCTTCATTTCCCTGCATCAATGGTAAGGATGACCGGGATTTGGCACAGGTATCATCACATGCGCAGGGTGTGGTGTGGGGGTGCTGGAGGCCTAGGCTGTGCCAAACAGTTGACAGCATGTGTGTGAATCAGGAAATGTTAGGGGTTAGAGGGGCCATGGAAAAGTGCTGT
This sequence comes from Protopterus annectens, assembly GCF_019279795.1. Taxonomy (NCBI): domain Eukaryota; kingdom Metazoa; phylum Chordata; order Ceratodontiformes; family Protopteridae; genus Protopterus; species Protopterus annectens. Next base: position 563,182,862 of record NC_056743.1, on the reverse strand, counting down.
GTGTGTCTGTAGGTAACCTGGATATGACCGCGGTATTTGAGTGTGTGCGTGAACACAGTCAAACCCAGTACTAGCCATAAACATGTGTGTGTCAGACAGCTGTGGACTGTACATGGTATAGTGGACAGTTCATCATCTCTGGCCAAGATGACAGGAACTGGCTCTGCCAGGAGTTGCACTGGCACCACCATGTCCAAGGTCAGATGTGGTGCTAGCACTTGATGGTGACTGTTGTTTTCTGGGTCTGTGTCTCCTGTGGGACCACCCAGGACCACATGCCCATGTCCTGCCATGTTGTGGTGTGGACAGCACACTTCTCTCTGTAGTGCTGGGGGTACTGGCACTATGGGAGCATAACTGGTCATTGCCACGTGGACTGTCATCAGTTGGTGTTGCTGACCTACATCCATGGGTCCGATGCCCAACTCCAGCCAGACATTCTAGCACAGGCAATGTGTGTCCCAAGACAGACACTTTCTCAGTCTACTGTCTATCCACTTAATCAGTGAACTGTTCCAGGGTGTCCTCAGTGCGATGGAGGCAGTCATGGATGTCAGAGTGTGCAGCATCCATAACTCTAAGCATATGTTTGGTGTTCCATTCAGAATGCACCTTTGCCTCCATGATGGCCGAAAACATATGTCAATTGACTTGCAATGTGATACCAGCAAAAGGTGGTGGATGGAGAGCAGGCCTCCTACAGGCACCCCTGTCAATCCACCTGTGTGGGATGTTGCTAGCTCTCTGGCTATGTCCAGTGGCTACACTCACTCGAGCCATAGCTGCCACACTTCCCTGTTCAATGTGTCCACCCTCTGACTGTCCAATATCTGTGGCCTTTGGGGACTGGGTATGTGTGGGCATACTGACTGTGTGCAGAGACAATAGGGCAGAAGAGGGTTGTCAACCTCTGGGACAGATTCAGCCACCAACAACCCCACCTGTGCCTCACTATGGCTACCATCATTATCAAAGTCTGATGAGACACTGACATCAGGTTCTGAGAGGGACAGACTCCAGCCCTCCTCCCCTGTCACCTGTTGAAACCAAGACAAAAACAGTACATTACTACCTACACTTCTATCTATGGTAATCCACACAGACTCATACAAATGAGGATCCACAACTGCATTACCAGTCTCACATCTTCTTATCTCCACTCCCATGCACAACAGACAACTTTGCAACAAGATACACATACAAGCCAAAGCCTTTATAACTTCCACATCAGCTACATCCAGTTAAAGTTGCCAGTACACTTTAACTGTAAGGTATGCAATATGATACTATATGTGATAGAACTGCACATTAAACCCAGAGCACCTATCTTGAGAATGATATGTCAGTACTAGTGTTACTGCCTCAGGTATGTAACATTGACCTTTTGTGTTTGAACAGGCATCTTGGATTACTTGCCTCATGTACACCAGGCAATATAGTCACTCATAACTATAAGGCAAATGTGTTAATGTTTTCCCAGATACACACCTGTGATTACCCAGTCTATGAACTGTAGTCAACTGTTCCAGAATGGTACATACAAATATTCTAATCTGGTTAAACACAACATTTGTACATAGTGCAATATGGTAGCCCTTAATTTTCATAGGGTATATATGATCTGTAAAACAACAGTATCCTGCTTACCAGGTACAGGACCATGGGCATGGGCAACACCTGACAGACCTATGAAAGGGTGAGGGAGAGGTACTGTCAGTACCAACATATGTTGCAGCCCTACAGGGCAATATGTGCATATATCCACTTGTACAGTAGCCACTGTTACTGGCTATATTGCTGAGATTCAGAGTATGCGTGCACCGATGAGCTTAAACTCCAACCCCCCTTGGCAGATAGATCTGACACCCATGTACAGGTATGTACAGCCTGCCACAATGACTAATAAAGTATTAAAATGGTAGTCACAGTAAGCTTACCTGGATACTCCTCTGCTCGGGGCACTGTGGCACCCACCTCCATGATGTATGCCGGGATGGATGCTTGGGAGCTGTCATATGTTCCTAGGTTCACCAGGAATTCCTATGTGGCTGACAGTGGTTGTACCACTGCAGGTCCTCCATCTGTGGCAGCATGATCCCTGACAACATCAGCTGCCCTTTGTCATGCAGCATTCATTGTATCTGTGGCTCTTTGTTGCTCCTGCTCATAGGTCCTGTCCTGCTGGCAAATCTGACTGACATCCTGCACAAGGTCTGCCCACAATGCTGCCCATTGTTCATGATTATGCCTCCCCCTGGACAACAACATCTGATGATGCTGCCTGAGTGCATCCACTATTACCTCAGTCTCTGCATTGGAGAAGGGGGCATGCCATCCATGATACATGGTTCCTGAAAGACAATAAAAGGGGAACACATTACAGGACCAGATATGTGTATATCCACTATGTACAGATTCAGTATGCCCATAATGGCCTGTTCCACCCTTTGCTCCCTCACACATCATACCCCACAGTCTGGCAACATAGTATGTGTGTGGATCCCAGCAAGATTGTAGCACTATGGGGTATATCCCTGTGTGATTTGACAGATTCTGCTGTATGCTCCTACACCCAGGACTGCAGTTTACTGTGGTGTGTCCCCTAAGGGCAACCTCTCACTACTATGTCATATGGCCACTGCCAGACAAATAGGAGTGTGCTATTACAATCACTATATGGTGATAGTCCAGCAACACCAGTGTGTCACAATGACAGAAAACAATGCAAACCTGTTGTAGAATACATTTCCTGTAGGCATCATACCTCTCACCTATACAGATGTTTGCAGAATGTCAAGATGTTTGTGTCATACTTTTGGTCATTTTCGCACAACATTGTCAATTTCTGACAAAAAAGCTGGCCAATCATTGATGGTTGATGTCATAAAATAAAGACAGACATCTGAGTTTAAGATGTCATACCCTTCAGAACACAGTAATACAAGTGTAATATTTGTTATTCTATTAACTTTCTTACTTTGTGCGAGCAATGGTTACAATGTCCCTAATTTTGGGCCTTTGTCCCTCATTAATTATGGCTTTGTTCAGATTTCTTGCTGTAACAGGTTGATGGCTATGTCAGGCATAGCTCTCAGCCAAACAGGGACAAATGTCAGCAGAATCATGGGCTTAGCCAGAGTACATCAGGGACAATCAGGGACATTATTAAAATGTTAGAACTATTTATATGAGATATTAACATAATGAGAGGAGGTGAATTAGTGTACATCATCTGATATTACAGAAGTATACACCCTTACTTATTGTCACTATGTATTACATGTAATTTACTAGCTCTCCTACAATAGCCAACCATTGCCAGAAGGATTAAAAGGGACCGAGCTAAGATGTGAGTGGAAATCAGGGATGTTTGAGAGGCATGCCTGTAGTTGTAGGACAGCTAAGTATCAATGACATGTCATCACCATAGATCTAAGACAGGCTTACTGCTGTAATCCCTATTCACTATACCTCTATCCTCTCATATGCATCATGTTATATGGAAAAATCAATTACATACCTGTTGGACTGTAGTGCTCCTTTGTTGAACTTTGCTTCTGGTAATATTTTGAAAATACACACTCTGTGTGAGGTAAGTCTCATACAGACTTGTTCCCCATAACCAGCTACTTGCCTTTTTAAGGTACTGCTCATTAGTAGGTACTTGCATTTGCACCAATCTGTGGCTCTGATATGGTACTTGCAGCCAAAACAGCTGAATTGCACTATCATTAGCCAAGGATGTGCCACCACAGTGCAATATATAAGGCCTTCATGTAGACCGGGGCCCCTTTCTTAGCTATTAAGATGGACATTACTGAGGTGTGAAGACTACAGTATCACACAGGGTAGGTACCATTACTGTCAACTGTAGAGATTTATGCAGTATGTCCACAGTTTGACCTCATATGTGTGGTCAGTGTCCCATGACATTGTGGTCATCTGGCAATTCACTGGCAAACATTGTGGGTTGAGGTCAGTAATGGAAGACACACATTTGAGTATCAGACTTCATCCCCTTAGAATATACATGCTAATACAATAGCTTTTATTCGATCAAATTACTATTTATGTAGGAGAAAACTGTAAAACATGTCCCACTCTCTGGACTTTTGTCACCCCATTACATATGGCTGTGTCTGAATACCTTGTGCTAGAGGGTTGGGAGATATGGTAGGTCTTTAGCAGCTAGGTCTTTAGCAGCTACCTTTACATACAGGTGTATGTGCTACAGGCTGCAGCTGCTGATACAGCGTAGAATACATAGGGGAGAGTGTGAACATTTTGTAGGACAACAAGCTGTACATGTAACTGTGGCAGCTGTGGCAGCCTTGTCATTAGGGCAGAGCCAGGGTAATGGTATCCTTTACAGTCCAATTGAGGCATGTGATTAAAGTACATCTGTTATGCAACAGTGCCAATAACAGAGTAGTAGGCAACATATAGTTATGGTATACGGATATGTGCAGTGTGTCCCTACCTGCAGGCCTTTGACTTGCAAAACTCCAGAGTAGTTAATTAATTAGCAGTAACCTGTGTGGATAAAGATTACATGACTTATTCATTAACTGCTGCCATAACAATAATGTAATTGAACTACAACACAAGAATAGATTTGAACCCAGGACTGTGTGTGAAAAAATGCACTGTATAGAAGGTATTTAACAGACTGCGCTAGAGTCACTGCTGCAGCAGATGTATTTGTGAGCTACAGAGTCACTGCTACAGCAAGCGTATTTGCAAGATATATGTGCAGACATACAGGCTGTGACACACATTGTCTGCATCCATCAGTATGTGCATGGCTTTCTTTGGCTGTATTTCTGCACCAGGTACCAAGCTGAACATGTTCTTTGCCACTGATGCCTTAGCAGGTGTATTTCTTCATGTTGCTGATACAAGGGCACCTTTACCTGCTATCACAGGCCTCACTTGCATCCATTTTTATGCCTTTGGCTGTCTAGTGGTGTATTTTTGCGCCAGAGTCCAAGGTACACTCCCATTTTCCTCACTAATTTTTAATTCCACTTTACCTGATGCAGAGCAGCATGCAGCTCTGCTGAGACATACCTAATGACTGTAAGTGGCAATCACTATGTTTTGATGAAAACACCTGTCTTAAATACGATCTGCATGGTGTGGTGGGTTAATGTAATGTGCTCCAGGTGTGATGGGCTTGGGTTTGAAACATGGTAGAGGTGTTTATTTTGTACATGTGACTTATAATGTTAAAAACACATATACTTATTATAGCTCTATTTAGCTGAGCTAAACGAAGCTGTACGACGTGGCTCAAAGCGCAGCTCCATGCTAAAAAATATAAAGAAAAGAAGAAAGGGGAGATAGGAAAGTGGTGAAATGGGGGCAAGGAGGGGAAAAACATAGTGAAAGGCAGGTAGGGATGTGCAGGAAAGGTGTAGAAAGAACCATAGCTATCCTATGGTGCCAATGCTACACCTAAAGAAATCCCAATCTCTCCAAGCTACATGCTCAAGGGACATAAACCTTGTCACCACAATAAACAGGACATGCTGGAGGGATAGATTCCTGTCCCAGAGACTTCCCATACTCTGGAACAAGCTATCCATCTATGTCAAGCAAAGTTCCTCATTAGCACTCTTCAAGAAAAACTTGATGAGTGGATGTAAAATAGGAAATTAACCCTGGGGATCACTTCTGTGGCTCTGCTCAACAGGGGCACAGGAAAATAACTTCTTGGGTGGCGTAGGCCAGGGAACCTTGCTGGCTAGGCTTACTTAGGCCCTTGGGCCGATAGTCTAGTACCTACCTATGAACCTATGAATCCATTTCTTGTACAGCAACAGCTGTGCATTTTGACAGATTTTTGTAGATGAATTTGGACTCTCAAACCCCAGAGAGAATGATGAAGACAACATAACTGTGCTGCCAAGCCAATTTAACCAAATTGCATGCATCCAGTAGACACATGTATGAACTGGAGAGCTATGTATAGGGCGATATATGTTTTTCTGACAGGTGCCCATTTTTATTTTTATTAAAATGAGAGTGTAATGGGGAAGGGACATAGGTACATGTCAGAAGATAAGTTGGGTAGGAGAGGATGCATTTGTAGACAGACAAGACAGCAGACAGGGGTGGTGTGTGACACATGAGGTGGGTGAACACCTTGGATGGGGACAGTGTTGTGGAATCCAAGTCACACGTGCCTCCAGATGGCAGCAGTATGACTCACGTCCCCACCCATGGACCTGCTGAAACTGCTGCCTCACTGCCCCAAGGATGGCTGGGCTGGGAGCTGGGTGCCAGGGTGAGGCTGCCTCACCAGGTCAGCTGGCATGCTCTCATTCTGGTGCAGGCAGTGTTCATAGCTATGATGAACAATCCTGAGCTCCATGACCGGCAGTTAATCCTGGGTGACAACGGCCCCTTCACCACTGCTCCCAGGGTGAGGCCAGGCCGCATCCCCTGAAGAGGTCCCACCAGATGCTGCAGGTGGTGCAGGGGCAGTGGAGGGGACACCACTGGTCTGGGTCCCAGATGTGCCAGGACCTGGTGCCACGGACAGTTGAGGCAAGGTAGATGGATCAGCCAGAACAAGCCTACTCTGACACGCTGTGGTAATTGAGGAATAGCAATACGTATAGGTTAGTTGTGAACAAATTATTGTTAGTAATCACAGCATGGCAGAACACTGAAAAATAACACAATTGCATATCAATGCATATTATCTGAAACATAACAATAAATAACAGAATAGTCAGCATGTAAATAGCATGCCAGTAACAGTTACAGCGTAATACCAACAAAATAGGTAATTTAACGAAATATGTTAATATGCAACCATTATAATACATAACAATAATAAAACAAGTCCCAAAATACAGTTAATGTAACAACATATGTTAATAGTAAACCATAATCAATTAATAACAATAAGAAATAAATGAAGATAAGGGGTGGGGAGAGAGAGGAAAAATAGTCCATTATTAAGATTGTAAGTTATTTCCTTGACAACAGTACTACTATCTACTCTACGAGTCTGTATTTTTTTATGTCTACAGTGACTACATGTCTCCTATAACTGAGGTAGCATGTACATACCTCTCAAGCTATTTTCATGGGACACTATGGGCCAAGCAGTAACAGCTGCGGGTACACAACTGCATACTTGCACATCAGGAGGACCTATATAACTACCAAGGTGTTTTGTGGGCTGATTTGGTGATACTTTACAATCTAGGAAATCATTTCCATGGTAATCCTGAGACAGCTGGATTATGCACTATTAATTACATAACTTGAAATCATGACACTTGAGAGACACATATGTGTACAATACAGACACTAAACAGCTGTTATGCCTTGGTTGCCAGGCATGGGAATAGAGCCCAATAGCTGTGACTGCAGGGTCATCTGCATAGAATGTACAAATTGACTGCAGCAACTTTTAACAGTCACTCCAGGCATACAGCCATACCGGAATTACACATTTTATTTCTGACTGAACAGTCAGGAAATCCTTCTATGTAGCATACCTCATATCTAAGGGCTTTTCATCCAGAAAAAGAGGTCATTGTCCCACTGTACTAATCCCACATTAGACCCATTATAAAATACAATGCCCATTTGGTATGTACCTCTCAAGACACCTGCAACAACTGGAAAGGCCACAGAAATACCTCACTAAAAGAATCACAGGCCTAAAGCAGATGCCCTATGCTGACCGTCTAAAAATCTCCAGCTATACTCTGTCACATATCGTTTACTTAGAGGCAATCTCTGCTTAACATACAAGGCCATGTCAAACCCAGAGCTGTTGGACATGCTACACTTAAAGAAATTCCAATCCCTCAGAGCCACATGCTCCAGGGATTGAAACCTTGTCATCACAATGAACAAAACATGCTGGAGGGATAGGTTTTTGACCCAGAGACTTCCCAAACTCTGGAATAGACTGCCCATACATGTCAAGCAGAGCGCCCCTTTTGCCCACTTCAAAAGGAACCTTGACGATTGGATGGGAGATAAGAAATTCACCCCGGGGATCATGTCAGTCACCCTGCTAGACAGGGGTCCAGGGAAGTAAATATCGTGGGAAGAAATAGTCAGGGAATTGTTATGGCTAGGCTTGTATAGGCCATAGGGCTGATAGCCTAGTACTAACCTATGAACCTATGAATATATGAACCATTGCTGATGAATGCATTCTTGTTAATGATTTTAACAGTCCGTGATATCTAAACACATAATGATCTACTCATAATATGGGCTACCTCACCCATTTACCTATAGTTCCTGTGGAGAGAGAAATCATGAGCATTACGTGACTGCTATTGTAATATTTACTGCTACATACCACTGGATTTTAACCCTGGACTATTTGTGGCAAAATGTACTATATAAAGAACATTTAACAAACTGACCTACTGAGTCACTGCTGAGCACTACTTGATCAATATTTGCCTAGAGCTCACCTGGAACCAAAATATGACCTGGTAGTACTATTACAGTATGATACTAGACTGTAAGTGACAGTAGAATGCACATGCATGAAATACAAGCATAATGCAGATAGTAGGTAAGCTATATTTCAGTATCGTATCTGTGAAGTCAACAAACAATATCAGCTCATGGAGTGGGCTACCTCACCCATATACCTTTATTACCTGATGTCTGTGGATGACACAGCATTATATGACCAATATTGGCCTAAAGACAGCCTTGAGCAGTACTTATGAGTTAACCAATGCAATTTGCAGCCATTAGATTTGCATTCTACAGCTATTACAGTGTTATACTTGACTGCAACTCCTTACCTTATAGACACAATGCATACAGCTCTACTGCAATGATTACAACACAGTCCTGATGTACACCATTTTCTTTGGTGTTATTGGTATTGTTTCATGTTTTTATTGCACTACAGTTGGCATTATTCATTAGTTGCAATATTCCACATGTATTGCACTACAGACTTTATTGTATATACCTTAATGCAGTTATTGGTATTGTTTCATGTTTTTATTGCACTACAGTTGGCATTATTCATTTATTGCAATACCACTCTAATTCTACATTTATTGCACTACAAATTTTATTGTATATACTTTAATCTAGTTATTGGTATTATTTCATGGTTTTATTGCAGTACAGTTGGCATTATTCATTTATTGCACTACAGCTCTAAGTCCACATCTGTTGCACTGTAAACTTTACTGTATTTACTTTATTGCAGTTAATGCTTTACTCTTTCTTGCTTATTTCACTTCAGTTAGCCTAATGCATCTATACTCACCACACTCATAGTGCAACCTGGCCAAGCACTCAGCATGGGACTCAACATTGTGAGCCCTCTCAGCTGCAGCTGTTGGGAGAGAAGCACACCTTTATGCAAACCAGTTTTGCAGACATTCAGATTATATATTGGCAAAACAGAGGAAAAAGAACTTACATATTTGTGAGCATTCCCTGCCCTCACTTCAGGTGTCCAAGACTCCCCTCTTTCACCTTTTCAGGTCATCATGTTGGTGGCGACACTGCTCACCTTTTTGGGGATACCAGTAACACTGGCAAGTTCTCTAGCCAGCTAGTCCCTGGCATCTGTCTTACACTCTGAGCCCAGGAAACTACCCTGCAGCAGCCTGTCATCAAGTTTTTTTGTGAAGAGCCCAACCATGACACTGGACTCCAGAATACCCCAATGCTGTGCCCAAAAGCATGCACCTTGATCAACACCACCTGTCGTATTATATGTTCAGTTGACAGACCTCCAGTGGATTTTCCTGTATTCCCACTTATTGGGCTTAATATAAGCTGTTTTCCCACTCTTAAATGTCAGTGGGCAACATTCAAAAAAAGTGCCATGTCGCTTAGCAGTGTGCCAACCAGCGCAGCTCATCTGAGAAGTGTGTAGACTCGCAGAACCATAGTCTTAGCAGAGCTTAACAGTACACAAACCAACCAAGCAGAGCTGAGCAGTGCACAAACATTGGCAGCCGTTACCATGTTTATGCAGTGCGTAGCAGGTCTAAACACAGTTGAGCAGAGCTTGGCAAAGCCCAGCAGGGCCATATTTTAAAAATGTCTGCATCATATGTATATCAAAATTAAATACATACTTTCATTTCCATGTATTCAAACCCTGGCCCTACTGCACATGAAGCTATAACCCTACCCATTTAGCTATATGGATATTAAGAAATTGGCTATACTTTCACATATACTACTGAGCTACTTATAAGCAGTGCTGAGCACCACACCACACTGCACAAACATGTTTAGACACACTTAAACACACCTTTAAATAAATAATTGCATCTGCTTTCTAGTTTTAGATGTCTGCTAGGTGTCTGCTTTCTTAGATGTGAGCCCATCTTGGCATTTCTGTGCTCCATGCCGCATCATGCAAACATGATTAAAAAATAAAAATAAAAAAATAAATAAAACAAAAGGACATTGCAGGGAGTCTCATTCTCATCTGCAGCCATGGTTAGCACTACACCTCTGCCTGTACACTTATTCAATAACCATCATTTATATGCATGGCTCGCTGCCGAGGGGGAACCATGACCATGAACACAGATACATTCCATGTAGGCTCTACACTGTGCCTACACAGATTTTATTAAATCCTGGGGTTTATGTATGATTACCATCTACCATAACAAATCATAGTTAGAAGTGGCAATATATCTTTTGAATTGTAATTCAGATAGCATTATCAAAAATCATTTAAGGATTTCACACTGGAAAACATGTAAATACAGTGAGCATCACACATGGCCAAGTCACCCTGTCATATTTCATACCTGAGGTGTATTTTGATAGAATCATACCAAATTTTTCTGCCAGATCATTTGTGTGCTTTCAATTGCACAAATGTAGTCACCAAAGCTGTCTGCTATTAGGCATTAGCCTGGTACACTTGATATCTGAAGTGGGTACCAATTCACTGCCATATTTCTAAGTATCCTTCAGAAGACATGGCAGTTGAAGATGAGGGTGGTCCTCCATTTTGAGGCCAAGGGTAATGTCAACAGTAGTCTAAGATCTTTGTGGCAGTCTTCATAAAGTGCTACAGCTATATGCATCTGCAAGGGGACTATACCAATCTCAGCACAAGGCTTAGGCTAGGAATTGGCATGGCCAAGGCTGCCACAGTGCGATTAGCATTACACACACTGCTGAACAGTTCTGCGCTATTACAGTGAAATGAAGAGGCATGAGCAAGGCCTACAGAGTCCATGAGATGAAGAATTTAAAATTGTGATTACCCTTGAGTTCAGCAAGTATAGTGACACATCACTAGCCAATACAACACCATGGATGCGCCAGCCAATACAATTATCCATTATACTTATTTTTCTGTTTGGTGTTCTGTACAGCTTCTGAAGACATACCTAAAAATAGGGAGGTATATCAGAAGCAACTGACATGCCTCAGAGAGCATGGGATATGTATGGCTCTGGAATGCATGCAAGCAAAATCATGATACATCAGATATTAATGCAATTTTACCAGATTTAATGCATTAGTCCACATCAGCTTGTGACACAAATAAATAGGCATACCTTACCTCATTATCAAGCATACATACTTGTTCAATAACTCTTGGTCATTGCATTAGGCAATGTGTAAATCAGTGTAGCTGGGTGGTGGTTCAATTCCAAGGAGCAGTAATTAGCTTTTTTTTACAGAATTGTATATAAACTCCTTTTTTCTGCAATATTAAATAACATAAAACTTTCCATTTTTGGAAATGGATGTCTTTATTTGGAATGCATATATTAGCTATGCCATAGTCACCTAACTGTTTGCCTAATGTGTGTAATAGCACTGAGACTGATGTGTTTTATAACACATTTATGACTTCATATCATATCTGGATGTAGCAAAGTTTATATGTATGTGTTGAGTTGTTTGTATGCTGAAATATTAAATAACATGGAATGTATGTTATAACATATGTTTTCTCTCCTCAACCATATATATCTTTTTTATTTTTTTTTCAGTGTAGAAACATTGCTGCTACACCAAAAATGACCATCAGCATGGGGTGCTAGACTGACTACTGGGGATCAGACTGCCTTACATCCACAGGTGGCTGCTGTGGTCACCACAGGAAGCAGAGACCCAGTACATCTATGTCCCAAACTTTCAACATTTCTTCCACAACAGCTGCATTACCTTCTTGAAGTAGCTTCCCCAGGTGTGGATGCAATGGTACCCACTGGAAGTAGTACTAGTGGAGGGTGGTGATTTTGTAACCCATCAAGAGTTGACAGGGCTGGTGGAGGACATTATGTAGAGGGGCTTTGGTGCCCAAACAGGCATAGTAGATAACATCCTGCATTGAATTGGAAAGCCAAAGGCCCATCCAGTACTGACCCAGGGAACTGCAACAGGATACAGAAAGACTGTGTTCATTTAATGAAGTTAGAAACTTTATTGGTTTTCATATGATGACATTATGATGAATTTCTTTTGTATTTTCAATTACTTCTGTATTTTTATTCTGAAGATGTTCTTTATAGTAAAGAGAATGAAGGTGCTTAAGAAACAGTTTTGGTGTTATTCATTCATTTGTAGTCTGTGACTAAGGTCTGCTTTGGAGAGTGCCATTTGTGTTTTTTATTCCAGTTGTTCACCTTCAGTGTAAAAATATTACAGTAAGACATGTCTGTGGTTGAGGACTAGATTTTGACTGCACTCATTCTGGACACACATGCACTTTCAATGTCCCTTATTTAATCACAGTCATGCTGACCCCAATTTTTTTCCATCACCATTGATTTATGTCTTGAATGTCCTGCATGCCTTTACCTGGCACCTAACCTATGCTACTTACATAACCATCTTATTCCTAACCAGTTTATTCAACAGTCCTCTCTCTGCAAAATAAATAAATAAATAAATAAATTACACCCCATACATCACTTTCCACTTCACCTATGTGTGTACCTGAAAGACTTGATGTGGTTCAATTGGTCACATAACATTGTAAAGTTTATATCACTCATCCCTGATGTGGAGAATATCTAAATTACTCATATTATTTGTATAAATGCACAGTTATCTTGTGAAGAAGTGGATAGCTATGGTGTTCTACCAACATCATCTTGCACATTCCTTTGTTCTTCCCCCTGTATCTCACTGGCTTCATTCCTCCCATTTTCACCACTGTCCTATCAACCCCTTTTTTAACACTTTTAGTCTGGTCAAAACTAGAGCCACACAGAATACTCATGGTCAGAAATAGCCCATTAAAAAATACAATATTTGTTCTCAGCATTTGTATGACACTTTACATTGTAAACCAGTGGTAAATGCTTATAAATGGCGTATTACATTCTATGGCAAAAACTGCATATCTTAATTTCAGTGAGATTAGTATGGTTATAGTTAAGAAAATGTGCTTAACCCTGCTGCACTATAGAAATACAAATTGATAGCACTATTGTGACACATGCATGTTTATTAGGATAATAGATACAATGTACATATTATGGGATGTCACAGTTCTCAATACTGTGATGAAGCCTGTTGCCTACATTCTTCCACATTCTCCTTTTCCCCTGTCTTTTGTTACTGTCCCTTAAAATGTGCGATGCCTATTTTTGATACATGACTTCATGTGGAGGCTACTCAGATAATGCTCAGGTCTGTAGAAGGCTTTTGCAGAGTATCAGGGGTTCAAATCCAGGAGTATGTCAAACATAATGTAATTTTTTTCATATTAATATTATGTGTGGAAGTGTTGTCTGCATATGTTATTAACCAACCATTATCCTGCTTATGTCTTATTCATGTTTCTACTATCGCACCTCTGCTTGCTCCCTATGGGAAACACTTTATTGTACAGAGCAATGCAGAATCATTATGATGACAAACCTAAGAGTAGAAGGCCTATTGAACTATTTCCCTCCTTCTCCCTCTCTTCCCCCCTTCAGAGCCATCGCTCTGTGTTCTTGGCATTTGTACTAAGCCTGATATTTAGCAACAACTGTAACTGATTGTAAATGGCAGTCTATGAGGTATAGCAAAAACAGATTTGTTTTTTCCCCTTTGGAAGCATTTGTCTGCTGCTCCTCACACTAATATGCATAGCCTTGTTGCGCTATGAAAAGAAACACTGATAGTTTTGTAAGGAGACTGCTCTTATTATATGTTGAATGAGCTGCAGAGGTGAATGTATACCATATGGGATGTTTCAATTGTAATTACTATTATGAAGTATGTTAAAGACAAACTTCCTTGCTTCTATAGTCCCTTCAAATGTGTGTGCTGGCACCTGACATTTGCCTTCCTTTGTGGTGTGATCAGCTATTGACAACATCTATAGACTATCGATGCAGATTGGCAAGCATTTGATTCCAGCATTGCATCTAACAGTATTGAATATTAGAATTTCTTCTTATACTTTGTCCTATAGATTGATGCATACATCTGTGATTCCACCAGTGGTAACATGCCTGGTCCCTTACGTGGTTCATAATCAGCCCAAAACTGGTCATACCTTCTCATCACTAAGTGCAAGACAATTGTTCAAATCAATGATTTATGGGTTAACAATCTTATTACACTAGGCACATATTAAAGGTATTGCTGCAATACACACCAAAGGGGATACAGTTAATTAATTTGCATTGCCATGAAGTTTTTGAAGTTTGTTTTAAGTATATCATATACATGTATGTTTTATATAGTGACTATAGTTTTCAGAGATATCATACAAACAAATGCAATTGCATAAAGAGCAGTACAACATGCTTTAAATCCTTCAACAGTCACCAGAAAGAATATGAGGACAGTCTAAGAATGTACCTGTATTACCCATATGATGAGTACTTTAATTATTATGACAAATGTGTAAATCATGACACAGAAGACATTAACAAAATTCACATCTGTTCTGACATGGTTCAGAATAACAACTGTTTATGTCTGCACTTCTTATTTGTAGTTGTAATGGAGACCGCAGAGCACATTTAATTCCTGTTGTAAATTTAAAAAGTGGACAAATATTTACAAATGCACTAATGCTTTGCTTCAGTCACACAAATAAGCTTGTAAGCAGTGTGAAGTTTTGACAAAAAGAATGCAATGGCAGTGGCTTGTGTTATTTATGTATGTTGTAATGGGCTGTTATACTCAAGCTATGATGATTTCACTGTGATGATGTTGTCTAAATACTACATAATGTAAATTATGTTTGCACTCCAGCACAATACACTTGGAAATGATGTATGATGATGTGAGACCATTGCACACATACTTGTTAATTAGTTCACTTTCATGTTTTTATAGATTCATAGGTTCATAGGTAGGTACTAGGCTATCTGCCCGAAGGCATTTATAAGCCTAGCCAGAATGTGTTGGCTTCCGCCGCCCCCTTAGATTAGTTCCCTGTGCCTCTGTCCAGCAGAGCCATTGAAGTGATCCCTGGGGTAAACTTTCTGTTTCCCATTCACTCATCAAGGTTTCTCTTGAAGAGGATTAGTGAGGAGCTCTGCCTAATGTAGGTTGGAATTTTGTTCCAGAGCATGTAAAGTCTCTGGGACAGGAATCTAGCCCCCAGCACATCCTATTTATTGTTGTGGTGAGGTTTAGATCCCTGGAGCATGTGACTCGAGGGGATATGGTTTTCTTTAGATGGAGCATGTCCATCAATTCTGGGTTGGACATGGCCTTGTATGTCAGGCAGAGATCACCTCTGTGTAGACAGTATGCAACCGAGTACAGCTGGAGTTTCTTCAGTCAAGCCACATAGGGCATCTGCTTGAGGCCAGTGATCCTCTTGGTAAGGTACTTCTGTGGTCTTTCCATTTGTTGCAGGTGTCTTGTAAGGTACATGCCAAATGGGGCATTGTACTCTATGATGGGTCTGATGAGTGATGCATAGAGGGGCCCAATGACCTCTTTTGATCTGGATGCAAACCCTTTTGTGATTAAGTGGGCCACATAGAAGGATTTTCTAACCACTTTGGCAATGTGATTATCAAAGGAGAGGTTACTATCTACTTGGGTACCCAGATCCCTTATTACGTCTTCCATATTTAGGGGGCTACCACCTATGTGGTAGTTAGTGGGTACTTTGTTTTTTCCAAAGGGGATGACTATGCACTTTTTGGCATTTAGCTTGAGGCCATGGTTTTGACACCAGGTATCTGTCTCAGTGAGACCCTTTTGGAGGATGTCTGTGTCAGTCAGAGAGTCAATTATAGCCCCCAGTTTGCAGTCATCTACGAACTTGGTCAGCCATAGTCCTCCTGTGCTTACCTGTACCTCTGAGAAGTATATGCCGAACAGGAGGGGTCCTAGGACTGAGCCCTGGGGAATGCCACTTGTAACCGGTTTAGAGTCAGACCTAGCTCCCGCAACTCTTACCATGTGGGTTCTGTCCATGAGCTAGTTGGCAACCCATCTCGTGACATAGGGGTTTATGTTCAGGCTGGTGAACTTGTCTATAATACCTGAGTGGGGAATGGTGTCGAAGGCCTTTGCAAGGTCTAGGTAGGCTGTATGGACCACCTTTCCCTTGTATATATCCTTGGTAACTGTCTCAAAGAAGTCCACCTGGTTTAGGAGGCATGATCTGCCCTTAACAAAGCCGAACTGGATAGGGTCCAGTATTTGGAGGTTTCCAATGTCTCTGTTGATGAGATCCATGATGATGCACTCCATAGCTTTGCAGACCAAGCTAGTCAGGCTTATAGGGTGATAGTTCCTGGGGTCCGTTGTGGCTCCACCTTTGTGGAGTGGAATAACTGTTGCTGTGCGCCACTCTGTGGGCACGTAGCCTGTGGAGAGGCTGAATTTAAACAGTGTGTTAAGGTGAGGGGTTAGTTCATCTTTGAGCTCGTGTAGGACGCAGCCTGGGACAACGTCCGGTCCCACTGATGCTGTGTTTTTGGCTTTGGAGAGGGCTGTTTTAACCTGAGTGTCTGTGATTTCAGGGGCACCACATTCTTCTGGTATAGTCATGGGCCCTTTTGGGGGTGAGAGGGGGGTGAAGTTTGCACCGAACCTGTCTGCCAGGATGTTGGCTATATCAGTCGGTTCAGTGTATTTTGTGCCATTCTGCACTAATCCGAGCAGATCTGAGAATTGCTGCTTAGATTCTTGACATAGCTAAAGAATGCCTTGTGGTTATCTTTGGAGTCCTTGGCAATTTTTCTTTCGAAGCTAGCCTTGGATGATTTTATGAGGGAGCATAGTTTCTTGCTGATACTGATTAGGGATGTCTTCTCCTCTTGGGATTTTACTCTTTTCTGTACTAGTTTCCTCCTTCTATTGTACTGCTTGTTTATGGCAGGGGTCCACTAGACTGGTTTCTTTTTCTTGGAGGAGTGAGTTTTGGTTTTGTTTGGAATAGCATGATCCATGCATTCTTGTAGGTGCCCGTAGAGTGCATTAGTATAGGATTTTGCAGCTTGGACAGCATTATCCTTTAGCATGGGGGCTTTGAAACTTCCCACCTCGGTCTTAAGTAACTTGAAGTTTGCTTTTGAAAAGTTTTTCACGGTGGCTTCTTTGACCGGGGTGGTGGCGGAATGTAGATATCCAGAGTGATTAGTTTATGGTCAGATCTAACCAGCGAGGGGTTGTCCTCTGGTGTGGAACACCGGTTGCCCATGTTGGTGATGACCAGGTCCAATATGTTGTCACCTCTGGTGGGGGTGTTGACCAGTTGATCCAGGGCATTTGAATTTATATATTCTAGGAAATGTTGGGCAAGGGAGTTTGTCCTTTAGTAGTTCTCCCAGTTAATGTCTGGGTAATTGAAATCACCCAATATCAGGGTGTTTGGCAGGACCTTTATGTTTCCCAGTGTTTCCAGAAATGCGGAGTGGTGGTCCTGGGACATGGTAGGTGATCTGTAGCAAGCTATAATGTGAATATCAGTTTTGCCCATTGTTAGTTGCACGTGGATGATCTCTGAAGCATCGTGCTGTGCCACTAACCTGGAGGTGTGGGTATCCTTGATGAATATGGATACTCCCCCGCCTTTTGTATTTCGGTCTGGGTTTTGTGGCTGAAATGTATGGTATGAGTTGTAGCCTTGTAGTGCTGGGGTGCTCTTTAGAGCCTTAAACCAGGTTTCTGTTACTGCACATATATCGATTTCCTCCATACTGAGGAGTGCCTTGAGTGCATGCATTTTAAGGTTTAGACTTCTGGCATTGAGTAGCATTACCCTCAGTTTTTTGTTACTTGTGCTATTTACGGCAGTGGGTTTGTCTTTTGAGCCTTGCCTAAAAAAGGCACTATGGGGATGGCAAGAGCCTTGGCCAGTATTTGAAAGCCTAAGGGTGACATGTGCAAGCCATCTCTAGTGAAGCAGCATGGCTTGTCACGCATGGCATCCCAGGCTGACAGACACTGGATCCCCTTTGAATGATTTTGATGTTTATAATTATTTACAGTGCACATTGTCTAAGCATGAAGTAGCATTGACCATGACACATGCAATTATGAAGATTTGCATACAATTGTGTTTAGTTGAACAATCAGGAATCAGACATTTTTGTTTGTCAAGCCACTGTTTCACTACTGTGATTATTATACACATTGATACAGTTATATGCCACAATGTGAAATAGCTACATTTCACTCACATTACCACAATCTTCAAGAATGGAAGGGTATATAACTTATCTGAGCAGTATGTAATTATTTATGATAAGCACATTGCTTTTTTTTTCATTGTCAAGACACATTCCTTTTCAGCCAAATCTGTGATGCATTCTATCCTCTGTGCAAATACAATGACCTCTAGATTGTGTACTTAGGTAGGTTTTCAAATACAGCAGTGACTGACTAGCAAGCGTGTGTGTGGCTGAGTCTGTAGTGCTAGGCATGATGGTAGAATGGTCTTCACACACACATCTAATGTTGACACTTCCATTCAGGAGAAACATTTAAACCAGGAGTGGGATCACCCATCAATTTATTCCACTTTTAGTCAAAACATCTTCTTTGCAACACACTTCTAAGGTCATCCTTTCAAACATGCTATATTTTGCTTTTGTAACCAGATGTCTCCTGTGGTGGTTGTGGTTGATACTGTGTACTCTCTATTGTATAACTAGATAGTCGATGTTTCAAATTTATTTATTTATTTATTTATGTATTTAACATTTGTTAACTGGGAAAGTCCGACTTGGAACGAAGCCAGTTTTCAGTGGAGGCCCAAGGAGAAATGCTCCAGGCTCCAAATGCTTCAAATCTAGCAGTGGATGATTGCTCTGGGTGTTTGTATGTCTCTCTAGTACTAAGTGCAAATACTTCATCCACAGATCTGACTTATAGCTTTACAGAGAGAGAGAGAGGTCTTTTCCATCACTTTCTGTTCCCTTTAACACAGACACACACATCTCCTTTGACAAACAATGTTGATGTCATCCTTTTAAATGCTCTCTGTAACAGAGTCATAATCAAACTTCTCATGTGGCACTTGTGATTCATGCAATGTCTTCTAGCTTGTGTTCTTTCTTGGGTTGTTGGTTTGAATCTAGACATTAATCCATAGACTCAGTTGTATTAGTGTGCATGTGAGTCCACATGTAGGTAGTAATGGGGTCACCCACAGATCTGATGTATAGCTAGAGTGAGGTCTTCTACTTCTTTCTGTTCATTTTAGCTGAGACAACTGCTTTATTAAACACTGATGAGCCCATTTGTTAAAAATGTAGTTTAACTGAGTGTGACGATTGGGGAGAGATGGGCGAAGGCTGCCAGCCTAGTCAAATAGAATTTGATATATAATTCTGGCATTTGTAAATAAATGTAAAATACAGGCATGTTTTCTTGAGTGTAAAAGAATACTATGAAATGTGGAACTGCAAAATATGTGACAACATTGTACTCTACTGACCCAGTGAAGCATGTTGTGACCCCTTCATGTTAGAATTCGGCTCCCGTGAGTCTGGATGAAGGTTTCATGCCCATTGTTTTAAGGCTAAAGTTTATGACCAGAATTTAGATATGGAATGTGCTTTATTGCTCTGGTTTCTGTTAGAGTATACATGTGAAATGACTTATATTGTTGTAAGTTTCTGAGCAATGTTAGATTGCTAAATAATGCAGTTTGTGGCCTGAGATCTCCAGACTGTCAAAAATTATGTAATTTGGGAGGGCCTTAGAGACATATTTGTTAGTAATGTTAAAATACTATTTCTCACAAGAGACTGAGAGCATTTTGATCTTGGATATCTAACTCAGCACTTTGCCTAAGCTCGCATGTATGTTTCTAGCACTGTGATTTCTTGTAGGAATAGTTAAAGCTAGTAAAGATTAATTAGGTATTTTTCTTTGAAATCAGACCCTTCCTACTATATTATTTTAAGTTTCTGTGTGATCTCTGAACTCTTAGATATCTCTGTGGTGTAGTAGTTTTGTCTTGTGTTTTAATTATTTATTATTAAATATTTTTAAAACCTTCTACCTATGGCTGGTTTATGTAGAGATAAATTATGCTTTAGAGTACATTATATATTTATAGAGTTTACTGTCTAAGCCCTTCCAATAAGTCTAGACTGAATAGTCACATTACCAATTGGATAATAATATTGCACAGTAATAATTGGATGCCCTTTTAAGGGCCTTTTAGTAGCTGATATTATTAGCTGGGTGGTGGCAGTGATTACTATCGTATGGTCTGGGTAAAGGGGCATAGCTGGAGAATCTGTGTCAGCCTTTCCCAGAAGTGTCTGTGAAGTTGTATAAATACTTATCTCAAAGTGTGTGTGTGTGTGGTGTGTCTACTACTTGGCAGGGACATGAAGCACTGGTTGGACAGAGAGGGTACTGGAGGTTTTAGCTTGCCCAGTTAGGCTGAGACCTGGACCCTGTAGCAGTGCCATTGGGTAGTCTTATTGGGGACCTGGTAAGCAAGGGAGCTACCAGCCCCAGACTGACTGTGATCTCTGTGTGCACTTAAGGGAAATTGTACTTTACTGTGTGTATTAGTTATCCTTTCCCCTCTTCTAGGAGACAACCTCCCTGGTGTTAGTTGTGAAGATTGAGGCTCCTTGATTGCTGGGCCAAGGCATGGTCGTCACACTCAGCTTTGAAGTAAGCCTTGTCCTGCAGCATCAGAAAAAGATATACTGTCCTCTTGGTTGTGGACTTAGTAAGGCATTATCTTAAATCTGACAATCTCTATTTGTTATGCATGTGTGTGCTTCTACAGTGGCAGAGATGACTTGTTTATGCAATACTTGTGGTTGTGTACAACTACCATCATGCAAGATTTAAAGACATAGAGACAAATCACACTACTCTTTCAATCAATTGTAAGCTTGCAGCAATATGATGACCATGCCACAACTTTAAAGATACTCTGCCTCAAAGTTACAGCAAGACTTCTGTGGCACATGCAGTAGATACAATATCCTGTAGCTTGTTTACTTAGAAAAAAAGGTGTTTAAAACCCACAGTGACTGAGTATTATGAGTTTATGTGACTCTAGTGCTAGGGAACAACAATGTCCACCACGGTCTTTAATGCATACAATTACAGTAGGAGAGGGCTCCTTCATTACTTTTAGTACAACCAGCTGGTTTGCACCACAATTATGATGTCATGCCTTCAAATATGTTCTCTCTCAAAGCTGTTATAAGATTTCACCTGAGGAATTTGTTGTTAATACAGACTTCTGTAAATATGGGCTTATATAGGCAGTTATTCACATCTAGCAGAGGGCAACATAATGTGAGTGCAGTGACATGAAACAATGACGCATATAACATTGCAGCAAAATTGCTGTATTTCTTTTATGTCTAACATAGGTCTTTCCACACATTGATGTTTTCATGTCATATAGATAGGTCTTTTTTGATCCTTACAGTGAGAGTTCTTCTGTGGTACATGTAGTTAATATTGACTTCTGTAGCATGTATAATCAGATAAGTATTGGTTCAAATCTAGAGATGTGTACGTGCAAAGCAATATTTCCAAATAAGAATGACTTACCCAACAATCAGTGATATGTCTGCATCACATTTGTCTGGAAAGTTTGTTTGTTTGTCTTTCGGCTTTTCCCGGTAAGGGGTCGCCACAGCGGAACTCCGGTCCACTAATGATTGGTAGTAGATTTTTATGAAACGCTGAGGTGCCAGCTTGACACTCAACCTTCAACAAAGGCACACCCATTTACGCACGCATGTCTTTCAAAAGCTACCCAACCGCAGGGAGGACATGCAGACTCCACACAAAAGGCACTCCCAAGCCCAGCCGAGAATCGAATGGGCGAACCTCTTGCTGTGAGGTAACAATGCTATCGCCGTACCACCGTGGCATAACCATACTAAATCTTTTTGATCCCTCACAATAATTTGCATTTGATACATGAACATCAAAAGCCTTGCATACTTCACACATTAAATTATGCCCTTTCTGATGCTTATCACTATTTCTTGTGGCAGGTGCTTTTAATATGCAGCTCTGTAGAGTGTGGAGTATGATATGCAGAGGTTAGGAGATTGTAAGGTATGTCTTTCAGACAGTTGTGACATGAAGGAGTGGTTTAGCCAAAGAATGATGTTATGGCACAGTAACCAGAATTTTTACATGTCAGACGCCATGTTAGGGGATCCAAAAACATTCCAAAAGGTGCTGATGTAATTCTTTCATGTGTGTTCTTCATGAGACAGAAATGTACTGTGGTGTCAATGGTTGATACATCTCTCTTTCTCTGAAGTCTGGTTTCAAGCATGTGTTCGAGTCTGGCAAGATATAATTACTGATTATGTCAGGCAATGCTTGCAGGCATTATTTATTTCACCAAACATACTGATCTGAACTTGTATTATGATACTTTCTATTGTTTCTGTGGTGTGTAGTTGATGTTATTGTATTCATTGCTATGCTTCCTTATGGGCATGCCTAGTATAATACTGTAGAAGATGCTCCCTGAGTTGCTCAAAGCACATTAAATAATGAATGTCATGAGATAGCTCTGGTCATTGGTTCTTCTTTGACAAAAAGTAATTGAATTAACCTCTGGAAGATTAGCTTTGCTGACATCAGCTCAGTGGAGTTATTGACCTATGTGCAGAAGTTAACTACATTTGTTACAAGCCATTGTACAGAAAGGAAGTATAATGAAGCACTGAATATGTGAAATGTAAATTGTCAACAGTTCACTTACTAATACAAGTTAATGTTTTACATGTTTGTTATTTATGCTACATTGTCATAGAAATATTAATGATATGTTTAACAAGGCTCACTTTAGGTATAAATGTGATCTACAACATACTATACTGCAGTCATATGTGCAGTTTGATAGACTATTATTTCAATGTGTACGGTATGACAATTGCAGCAGGAAGAACATACATTGTGTGACTGATTACACTCATACAAATGCATCATACTCAATTAATTATAACATGGCAATTGCTACACTCCCCCTGTAGTTGATGTCATTGTACAATACTGATGACATTTAAGTTTATTTGGCCAATGACTTGCATGGGCTATCTATCTATTGCGTCATTTGCATCACACATTCATTAATCATATGCATAATAATATAGACATTCCTACACCCTCAATCCAGTTGTCAGCAGACTGATTACATGTGTTTTGCCTTGATTTACATGCATGTCAATATATATCATACAATCATACCCCTCATTTTGCAAATATATACATCTCACATCTGGTGTAGTTAGACAACTGTAATATAATCAGCAGAACAGTATTCTCATAATATGCTGGTGAAAGTGACAGTTCTGAATATGTGTCGTCCTTTTGGATTGCAGTACATAACTACACAGTATGCATGTACAGTCACACATTCTACTATTCATATTGCACATTCTACTATTTATAACATGCAAGATGCTACCACAAATGCTTTTTTTCTTGAATCAGTAATATTATTGCAATGGTTTTACAGGTGCCTGTGATTCCTCACATTATATCTTCATAAGTGTGCATATTTCCAATAGAACTTATTGTTTCCTTCATATACATAAAGTAATAAAAGGGTTACAGTTCTTTAAACTGTATGTATTTTCTAACATTAGTCATGTGTATGTAAACTATTTCCATTGATTACTCACACAATACACATCTCAGTGGCAGAGTAGGTCAACACATCTGCTCCACGGTTGTAGCTACACATAATGTACTCTGCAAGTACAAATGTTTCTGAGCATGTCTCAGAGCATGTATAATGGAAAGAGCACATTTTTTTTATAATTGTCTAAACTATTGCATAATGTACATTCCTCTTCAAAACATTCTTTGTAAAGATGATTTAACCTATAAAGTAGCCTTTTTATGGTTTTAGCTGTGAACAAGTAACAATAAAAAGTCCTTTTCTGAAGTGCAGGGCAACAGTTTGAGAACTGAGTACATTTTTTAAATAAGTGGGCAATGTTGATTTCAGCATAATGTTAGTAACAACATATAACATTATGCATACACAACTGGTGTGCGCTACCTGCTATATATGCAATATCACCTAATGTATCTACTTTCCTGGCCAAATATTATCTCACCTGTCCAATTTAGCATAATTTTATATGTATCACATTAACTCCGTTTATTATACTGTAGCTCCATGTCTCTCACATCCTTTTGTCAACGCTTTCTTTTTATTATGTAAATGTGTTCCTGAAGTGGATATGATTACTTATATATTTATAAATAATTTTTGCTTAGTGCCGGTTGTATATTAATCAACTAATATATAAGTTTATGTCACTTATTAACCTACGCCTGCCTCTTAATTATGTACTTAGTTGCCCTTGCCTTGTATTGTTCTGTCTGGATGTGCCCACTTACTGAGGTTGAGTTTATTTACAACTTGCACTTTATATCATGTACTTGAGCTTCTCTGTACCCCAATGTGACTGCTAGCAGGTGTTCTAATTACAAACAGATACTGCTTAATGAGTAGGGTTGCTTAGCAGCTTGCATATTACATGAGCACTGCTGTTCATCACACTAACATGAACAAAATGTGTAGGCTTAGAACAATGTGCACATGCTTGTTAATGAATTCCTAGACTTATATTATCTTTTGTGCAGCTGGCAAGCTTCCTTTCATAAGTGGCTATAACAGTTTTTTTTTTCCTTTGAGCTGCTTTAGCCTTGGTGTACCTCCCTACATTGTGATAAGTTGGAAATATCTGATATACTGACAGCTGTGTATTTTCCTGTTCACAATCTGTTTCACAGATTTTTTTCCACCATGGTGGTTGTTTTTTTACATCTTGTATTGTGCTACCATTGGGAACATGTTACCAAATGATAATGCTCAGCTTCCTTTAAAATTATATCCAGTTCTGATTTTACTTATGGTTAAATGCCTGTTACAGTATTTTCTTCCATCATACTGTAATAGTTAGCCTGGTAAAATTTCTGACTGGAAATTATATTAAAATTTAGTTTCCTTACGAATGTCTTGATTTTCAGACTCATTATAAGGTGACCTGGTTTCTCAAGTTATGGGTCTACAGATTGATGAGTGACCTAAACCACATCAAGTATCATGCAGCATCTAATTGGAACTTCTAGTATACCTCTCAACCTCTTAGCACAAGAAATTTGGAACAAAAACCTAAAGTATTGGAGGGACAAAGGCCCAAAAATACATACAGATTTTAATTTTTGCTCTTATAAATTTAAAATGCTGCTAGAATAACAGGTTATTAGCAAGCATTTTCTGAAGGATATAAAATCTGAAACTCAAATGTCTGTCATTATTTAGTCACTTCAGTGCTCGGTGATTTGCCAGAAAACCATAAATTTTATGAGGAACAGACCAAAAATATGATGCAAAAATCAACACAGCTGAAAAGTTCTAGTCTGATCATAACCATTTCTTCTGTTGCTATCAATCATCTGTATGTGCATCAAATTACCAGCAACCCCAACAACTGTCATACAACTAGTGTGTCCTGAATTGTTCTGTGAAATTCACTGTGTCAGATAAATTCAATTAGTGACCTGCAGAATGCCTTTATATACCACTTATTCTGTTATAATGAAAAAGCTTCACCTATAATTTCATGGTTTCTGCTAATGAGAGAACTGAGCCCTTACATATGCCAATATGCATGACCTGACCTAAACCTGTAGTAACATCTAAGCTTGGGAAGATGTAATTCTGAGTTAACTGGACTATAAAAGCCTTATGTTGTCATTAACACCTAATCATTCCAATGGACTGCTTTTCATTGTAGTTCAGTATTATTTTATTCATGTTTCTAGAAATGCACATTAATATTCTTTGGGTTCTTTATATTAAAGAAATGTGGTTGTGTTCTTCTTAAGATATGTATAACAAAAACAAAACTTGTTTCAACAACTTTGTCAAGTAACTATCCAGTAATTTATTACCTCTATGTCATAAATGAATATTAACAGGACAGAATAAATGTTTTCACCTGTGAATTATTCCTAGAGAAAAATATATTTGTTTCTCATAGTTAAGTTCAGTCTTCTCAGCTTACTAACTACTGCACTAGAAAGTTTCATGTTGTTGCATTTCAATCCTGGAAAGAGAGGTACATTCCTTAACATGACAGATGAATGTTGCTCTTAACTAAATTTTAGAATGCTACTGCTATCTTTTATAAAGTTATAAACAGTGTTTTGTTCTCTGCGTGCAGAGGGGTGGAGCACCTGCTGTGGCACTCAGGACCAGGACTTGATCAGTGGACCTATTAGTGTGAGAAACAGGTGGGGGAAGGAGTGAAGAGGTGTGGCCTATAGCATATCCCACTCAGTGAGTAGGGCTGCCGTCCCCCAAAGGCTTATAGAGTAAGTGAGCTTTCCCTAATGAGTAGACAAGGATACCACTTCTCATGCTTTCCAGGGAGGGGAGCTACTTTAAGGGAATATCCTGTAGAAATGAGGGGATGACTTCCACAGTCAGCCCATTACATGGCCATCTCCAGTGGTTTGCTGAGTGTGTGTGGTGAGACAGAGTCAAGGAACAAAAAAGCCAGACCACTCATGACTGCAGCTTAAATGACTAATCATCTGGGATGATTCTCACTGTGGTGATCTAAAATGACTTGGTCTATATAGGTCTACTGGTCAAGGGGGCTGATGATCACCAGGCAGTTTAGACAAAAAAAAAAAAAAAACAGAAAAAGAAAGCAGTGTCTTTTCCTGAGATTATTGTTTCCACATAGAATGATGACTAAAGCATGCTGTATATGAGGGAAAATGTAATTTTAAGATGGTGGTTTTAACATTCATAAAATGAAAACTTTAAAGTTATTGTCTTTAGAACTTTTAATAAAGAGACACCAATAGTCAAGATGTGCTCTTCCCTGTATACAGTAGAGATAACAATATTGGAAATGGCTTGTGAAATTTATGTTACATTGTTATTTCCAGTGGGCTTGTCAAGTTCATGTTACATTGTTATTTCCAGTGGGCTTCTCAAGTTTATGTTATATTGTTATTTCCAGTGGGCTTGTGGTGTTTTTTACATTGTCAGTTTCACTGGGCTTGTGATATGTGTTACATTGCTATATTGAGAGTCAGTGTTATCATTATTTACTATATTATGCAAAACAATTTAATTTGATTTGGTTATGATGTCCTCAGTATTGTATCTCTTTCCTCCTATAGCTCTTCTCTGTTTCCTTTTCTGCTCTGGAGATAAAAGATTGTCAATTGCAGCAATGTTATCATCTGCCTATAATGTTTTAATACTTTTATTTACCCCTCTTTCACCAAATTTCACCCTACCTTAGGTTCTATTGCTGCACTTTCTAGTTCTTATTGATAGCCTTCAGCTTCAGTGCTATAGTCACCACTGGGAACACATGACTGTTATTCAGTTGTTTATTTGGTTCCATTGTAAATTCAAAGTTAGCCATCCTTTGCTGAACAACATATGCAATCCTATAAATTTCCAGACCTGAAACTTTTTGGTACCAATTTTTGCTGCTCAGACTGGTTAGTAATTTAAATAACAGAATTACCATTTAGAGGTCCATTCGCATACATTGTGGATTCAGTGTTAATCCACAGGTGAGATGTAAAGAATCTTTAGAGTTCATTTCACACTAACTTAATCTATTCATGACTTAGCAGTCATTAAGGAAAAATATTTAGATAGTTTCACACATATACATTGACCCCATTCAACTATCACATTTTGACTGCGAGTTCCTCATCTGTTCATATGTGTTCAGGCAAAAATACTGTCTGCAAGGTGTTTAGCTTATTTCACATACCACCATGCATTGCTTTTGTCACATTTAATAATTCAACTTCTTCAGACAAAGTTTGTCTGAAGAAGTTGAGTCATTAAACTTGACGAAAGGTTTTTTTTTGCCTCTTTTTTTGTTTTATTAAGTAGTTTGTCCTTTTTCTTTGGAGTTTGATACCACCATACATCCCAGCCTCCATCACATCTCAGACTGATTAACCCTATTTTTTGACAGGTCAAACTCGACTATTTGAGTTTGACTAAATTAATAGTTTTTGCCTACTGAACTGTATCTATCTGTATTCATCTTGTTTCAGACATGCACATGCATGCTCACACACACACACACACACACACACACACACACACACACACACACACACACACACACACACACACACACACATACACACACACACAAACAAAAGGCCCACTTATAATAATTTAATAGTGATCAGGTGTCTATTATTCTGTGGATTATGGAGTACACATAAAGACTACCTTCTCCATTTCCAATTTAAAGGATAATTTGGATGAATATGATTGCTATTTGAAGAGTCTACAGCCCTGCTTATAAGCGTTTGACCCGCAGTCCTGCCAGGATGAGTCTGTTCTATTTCTTGATTTCATTAGTAGAGTTGAACAGCAGCATATGACATACACAACTTTATTGCTAGCTGGTTACATTGTAATTCTATTGTTTGGTTACATTTCAGTTTTTTTTTTAATTAAAGGTTAAATAACTTAGAAGCACAGCTAGATAATTCAACTTAGAAGTGAACAAAATATCAAGTCTGCACACTGATTAAAATGTAAGAAAAAAAACAATGTTGGGAAGGCTTGAGTGAAAATTGACTTATCCTGGTATCAAATTCAGTAGTACTGGCCTTTGGTACTGAGATATCTCTGCATCTGATGGAAAGGGAATAAAATCTTAAGTGATCTGCCAAACTGTCAGCTTAAACACTTCCTGTGAGCACCTCATATTTTTTCTGCATTGTCTTTACTAAAGACCATGCATACTAGCAAACCTTTTCTTTTCTATTTCCAATCAATCTGAGACTTATTCAAAATATTAGGATATTTTGATATGCCACATTCAAAGTATTAGGATATTTTGATATGCCACATTCAAAGTATTAGGATATTTTGATATGCCACTAACAAATATGGGCATAGGCAATAAGTAACTGAATGGAAACCTTTCAATTTTGTTTTTATTAAGAATGTCATATCAGATGCTAGTATGTAATGGGATCATAACATTTTTGTAATATGCCTAATTGGTTCAGCTAATAACTCTCTTTAGTAATTTAAGTACACATCTTAAAATGTATAAATAATTTGTTATTAAAATGTCTCTCATTAGTTGTCATACTCTATTGTGGTAGAAGTCAGAGAATGGTCCGGTGAACAAGAGGCTCTCCTTTTGATTCCTATGCCATTCTAATGAAGTTAGCTTCCTCTTATGAAAAGTCTGTAGAAATCTACACCACTTAGGCATTTCATTGCTTTCTCTGTTCCCTTTAAAGGAGAACTGTTATTTTTTTTTTATAGTAATGAGTAGTGGAATGTCTGCAGGACATTTATCTTATTATCAACAACCTTTTCACATTTACTCTGCTGAATCTCAGGAACACTGGCTCTTAACTTCCTTCACAGGAACAATGATGCATCATAAGTAGTTCTAAAAATCCTTTTCTATAGCTACTCTTGAAACAAATGTTCATAACTTTTGATCTGTGACAATTATTTAAGCAATATGAGCATGTAAATTGTTCAGCATACACATACATATATTGCAATCATACTTCTCAATCTCTTAGCTCAAGAAATCTGGACAAAGCCTAAAATAATTTGTGAGGAACACCCAAAAATAGGGATAGATTTTAAATATTGCTCTTATAAACTTTGAAAGTTGCTAAAATAAGAGGATTTGTGTTAGTATGCATTTTCTGAAGGATTTGAAGTCTGAAACGTAAATGTATGTCATCATTCAATGACTTCAGTCCTCAGTAATTTGTCAGAAAACCACACATTTTATAATTGACAGGTCAAAAATATGAGA
Organism: Protopterus annectens; assembly: GCF_019279795.1. Classification (NCBI taxonomy): domain Eukaryota; kingdom Metazoa; phylum Chordata; order Ceratodontiformes; family Protopteridae; genus Protopterus; species Protopterus annectens. The sequence continues at coordinate 563,152,620 of NC_056743.1, read as the reverse complement.
CAGAAATTTGGACATTCTTCAAAAATCTGGGCAGTTGAATGGTATGATTGTAATGGCTACAATACTGACATTCAGCCTCTTATCTGGGTTTTATAACTGATGGTGACTTCTGAATTAATGGACATTGTTAAATATTTTTGAAAAGAATTGATGCTATTTCACTATAACGTCAGAGGCAAAGCCCAAAAGTAGAGACAGATTTTAAGAATTGATGTTATTAACTTAGAAAGTTGCTAGAGTAACATGATTTATATTAGTATGCATTTTCTGTAGAATATTAAATCTGAGACTTAGTTGTATGTCATTATTCAGTGACTTCAATCCACAGTAATTTGCCAGAAAAACACATATTTTATGAAGAACAGACCAAAAATATAAGACAAAATCAGAATATTCTGCAAAAATCTGGACAGATGAAGGTATGATTGCAATAACTACAATACTGATATTCAACCTCTTATCTAGGTTTACTAACAAAAATGTATCTCTGACCTAATAAACATTGTTAAATATTTTTACAAACAATTAACAATATTTCACTAATCATTAAGTTATAAGCAACCAATGCTGGTGTTGTTTTCAAACTAAGACATAACCCAGTGCTTTGATCTATACTGTTAGTGAAATATTGTTAGACATATAAATGCCATCATATTTTTCATAATCAGATATAATCACAAATTAGTATATCATCGCAGCAGAACACTGTTGATTTCATGTCTCACTGGCAAAGCTATTCAGAATGCTCTATGCGTTTTATTGTTTCTTTGCATTGTTGTTCAATTTATAAACAGATCACAATATTCTCAGAATTAAATAATATGGGACATTTCATAAAGTATTTTTATGAACAAATTACTATGCTTGCAGCTCTTCTTCCACAAAATAATGTAGGTTAATTTGCATACATTACTTTCTTTCACATGTTGTTTGTTTGGACCAAACAGACTCATTATATCAGTAGTGGCACAAAATACTGATACTACCTACATTTATATAATATTTGCTGTGAGTAAATACTAAAATCTTGCAGTGGTATTCATAATCCCAGATTTTGCTCCTGTGTAGCAGTTATCCTTGAAGAGCACCACTACACCTATATGCAGAAACAGTAAGCATAGGTTATTTGTATTGACTAAGAAAATGGGAAGACATTTTGATATACACACCTACTTACACAAAGGAATAAAGCACATGAAAATAAGCATCGAGTTTATATGAAGGACTATGTGAAAGATGTAGGCTTTGTATAACTTTGTATATACTCAGATAATGGGGATGAACATGACTATGTGCAGCCATGCTTGAAAGACATAGCAGCTTTTTTCAATAATATTTGTAAAATAGAAAGGGGTTTGATAAATTTTATTTAGGTATCTTTATGTGGACACCCTGTTTATTTTCATTAAAGAATGTAAAGAGGAAGATAGGAAAGACTGAAAAGGAAAGACACAACAAAAAGGGGAACACAGAAGGAACACCTCAAGAGGACTGTGTTGAGGTAGGTGGGAGAGGAGGGTTACTATGTTTTTTTGTGAGATTAGACTCCCCTATTTTTTAATTTTTTTATATAAGAGGGAAGTGTGGGTGAGAATTGTACAAGATGGTGTCAGAAAGAGGATAAGAGAAGGCAGGGGGTAAAGAAGAGTGTAGTCAAACAAAAATGCCTAGTCCACGAGGCTTCAAATATTTACACTGCCAGATGGTGTTGCAGTACAGGACATTGATGTTGAGGGTGGCAGGGGCCTGTGATTGTGCAGTGGTCAATACTGACTGGGGAAGGAAGTCTTCCACCTGCTGCAGAGAAGCCTCAATTGGCTGAAGAAGTCTGTCCACAACCTGCCCCTCCATATCCTCAATCAAGTCCTAAAGACCCTATTCAATGATGCTTACCAGGCTGCCCACCATAGGGTGCCTATAGGATGGATGTCATCACCTCAATCCTCCGAGGACATCCATGGATAAGTAAAGGGATAACATTTCTAATTTAGGTCCATAAAAATTAAAAGAAATAGAAGAGAAATAAAATAAAGAAGGACAAAGAAATGCATGATTAAAATAAGAAAAAGAAGGAAAATGGGAAAGGAAGCAAAGAGGAAAAATAAACAATTATTTCATATGCATAGTTTCACATCATTTAGTTTATTATTATCAATCAATTTTATTTGTATTAAATCTTTATTGAAGTAAAACAAAATGTACAGGAAGTGCTTATGCATACATTGGAACATTGACATGGAAAGTGCTTATGCATACATGGGAAGAATGACTGTATTGCTAACAAGTCTTGGTGGGGTTTACTTTTGCACTGTACAATGAATGATAATATGTATCTTACTCGTGACTAATATTGATTTGGTTGCAATATTGTTCTGAAAACAGTTTAGTTATTATATTACCATTCTTTATAAATTCTGATGCAATAAAAAGTAATGAGACCTGTTAAAGAAAAAATACTGCATATCATTTAGATTTGGTTACAGTACTGTACTGATGGCACTGTAGGCCTTCATTTGCCATTCTTCCATTCTTTATAAATACTTGCAGTATTATATATATATATATATATATATATATATATATATATATATGTGTGTGTGTGTGTGTGTGTGTGTGTGTGTGTGTGTGTGTGTGTGTGTCTGTGTGTCTGTGTGTATCTAGAGAGGCAGTGAGAGTAATAAACTCAGTTAAAATCAATTAAAGACAGAATAGCACATTTATTGCTTTATTCATACCAGCACATTCAACTAATCTTTTACTAAATGGCTTTGTTGAACACAATTATAAACAATTTCCTGTTTAGACAGATAGAAAAGACATAAAATCATTGCTATTTTCTTGCGTCTCACCTGTTTTCTTTTCCGTAACATTTCTAATATGACTACTAGTACTCTACAATGCATTTCAGTTATTGGAACAGTTGTTTAGTATATCTGTTTATTATTTAAATATTTATTCACATCTGAATTCTCATACTGTGCCACTATTTCATTTAATGTAATTTGTAAATAAGTATGGCTACATCATCCTTCAAATCATTCCTGTTTTGTATGTGTGCAGAGCTTTTCTGTTTGAGGGAAGGGGTATTGCCTTAAATCTTTCCATGCACTTTCAGCCTAGTTCTACTTCAAACCCTTGTAGTGTGTATACCTAAGATGCAGTTTCATGTAACAGTTTGTAATTTGTTTTTCTGGCAGAAGCAGAAGCTGGACATACCCAGAAAAATGTAGCATTTGAAAGGAAGTTTTCACCTCCTTTCAATTCAGCCTTCATTAATCAAAATATAATACTGTTACAGAAAGATGGTGTGCATACATTTAAGAACAATAATGTGTACTTTAATCATTTTCTACTTAATAGCTGTAAGCCTTTAATGTGATTGTTTAAAAACATACACTTTTCACTAAACTTTGTGCTGGTAATTCACTTGATAGTGCAACCAGCAACCCCTTTCCCCAGCCTCCATTCTGACCAGTGTGTGGTCCCTGACTGAATTTAGCCATCCTGTATGAGTGTTAGTATTCTGGACAAAATGACTGTCTTATAAAACTGCTATACTAATAAATATTTTTAGCCTACACTAAGAAAATCCTTTCTTTATAAAAACTCTCCGGGATTCAGCAAACTTCCGTGCAAGAATAGCTTATTCTTACACGGAAGGGACCATTCCTGTGCAGCATGGCAGCACGCCATGCATATGTATGAAGGCATGCTGCTGTGCTCTAAAATGAATAGAGATCTGTGTGTGAGTACAGGGGGCATGTCCGAGAGTAGTGCTCTCACAATACACATGCCCTCTGCACTAGAGAATTGCCATTTGGCAAATCAAAATGAATGAAAGTCTCCACGGACACTTTGTGTCTGTGGAGAAAAAAGCAGATAGCCATACCTCTCAGCTGTACAGAATTTTGCATAATGTCCAGATGTCTGCTTCATATTTTTGATGTGTTCCCCCTAAATCTGCACCTGTCTTAGAAATAGCTGGGAACTGAAGTCATTAAATAATGACAAATATTTGAGTTTAAGTCTCCACATCTGTCAGAAAATTAATGCTAATTTTAAAGCCTGTCATTCTATCAATGTTCTAAGTGTTTACTACCAATATTTGAAATATATTCTTTATTTTTTTTCCCCTGTACATAATAAAGTTTAAGCGTACCTGAGCAGGTGTACCCATTGCGCAGCTATGCATAGCAGAGTTTAAACATCAAAAGAAGCTAAATAGAAATATACAGAATACTGATAGTGAAACTGGAATAGCATAGTGATTAAAGTGTTCAGCTAGCATGCAGTCAGTCATGGTTCAAGCCCCACAGCAGTCCATGCATTTTCATATGTGAAACACAACTAAAATTTATTTCTCATAAATAGGTAGTGAATATTATTTTGTATATGCTATCTAGGGTAGTGTAGCAGCCCTAAACATGAGGTGTCAATGAAATTTAAAGTTTAAGCAAGATTTAGGAAAGCTAAGTAGATTTGTGCACTGGTAAGCAGGGCTAAGTATTTACCCTTTTAAACAAAAGATATCGTAGATAAGCAGGTTTGCCTGATGCTTAGCTTAGCTCAGCAGTTTCAAAACTGTCCAATCATGGTAAAGGGTGGGAAATTAGTCCTATTTAAACCACGCAGGTGGGAATACAGCTCATAACTAGTTGTAGCTCCCCACTGTAGGTACTATGGTAGGTGTTGGTGAAGGTCAGGTGCAGTGCTGGGGCATTCAGGATTTCCAGGGTCATGGTTGGATTCCTCTTTAAAGACCATGAAGGGTGACTGCTGCAGAACCAGTACCAGGGCTCCCAGTACAAGGCAGAGGCCTGGGACCAACTTGCCTGAGATCTCAACACTGCCACTGGCATCCTTCAGACTGGTGAGCAAGTCCAGCACCACTTTGCTGACTTGAAGCAGAGGAAGAGGGACCTTTGAAACCAGTGAGTCCAAGATGCCTGAGTGGGGAATGCTCCAGCCGTATTAGTCAAAATAAGTGTTCTCCAAAGTCCAGCCTGTGTGTGTGTGATGGATAGGTATGCATAAATGTTTTCTCTTATCTCCTGTACAGCTGCAGATGAGAGGGCTGTGAACATGGAAGCCCATGCCAGCAGGTTGCAAAGGCTGCATTGCAAGGCAGGTGAGTAACAATCTAGCTGGTATTATGTAGGGCAAATAAATAAAACATAGCAGGATGTCACCCTGCAGTATTTAAAAAAGGGATATTGTTTTTAGTGACTGAAGAAGCCAGTAGGAGAGCAATATTGACTTACAGGTCATATATCAATAAAAGTGTAATTAACTGTCAATAAAAGTGAACACCCCAGACTCGTGTTTACTCTGGTATTGTATAACTGGAAAGTTTCATGCACCAAGATCTGATATCAGAATAGTACAGTTGTGTTAACCACTGTTTTCCACACTGTGCTATGTCAAAAGGTAAGTACAGGAATGTATATAAAATAATGTTGTAATCACAAGGTCAGATTGTGCAACCAAGAGAGAATTAGAAAGAAAACATTCAAGGATGTGACAACAGCTTCTCAACAGCTCATTCTGATGAAACACAAACATGTTGTATTTTTAGCAGAAACAGCCACGGTACGAATCTCTGGAGTGATAGTAAGCTGTATGCATAATTTCAAGTAGGATTTTGTAAATATGTGTAGAAACAGTCAGGTAGTGTCAACATAAATTCCATTCACAGATCTTCCAGGTGAAAGAAGGTATAATGTAGCTGCAAGAAGCCTGTAGTAATACCATGTCCAACACCCACAGTCCACCCCCCAAGGCTACAAATGACAGCAAGATAAGTACAAACACGAAGTGGTCTCCATCAAGAAATGTTCAAAAGTGTCATGCTATCCACAGCTGTTGGTCCCTGCTATCAACAACCAGGGTGACTCAATAGAAATCAAGGCAGAGTATGTCAGTAGCACACAAACACACATACAGAATGAGTGCACATATGTAACCCTGACTATGTGAATATGGGTAAAAACAGTCATGTAGTATTAAACATTCCCTCCACAGGTCTTCCATGTAAGAGAAAGTATAAAGTAGCTATAAGAAGGCTGTAATTATACTGTGTACAAACATACCACTGCCCAACCCAACGCCATAGTTGTTGTAATAATGCCTGTAGAGTAATGAGTAGAGCAATGATCATTAAAGCTGTGACTATTGCAAGAATCTACATTTGTTAACTGACATCTCTCTCTCTGCCTCCCCCACCTTATCTTCACCAGTAATATAAACACATAAACGAATGAGTATGTTTTCCACCAAACCTACTGTTGGGACGTGTCCTCTTGTTCTACAAATGATGAAATGTATTCCAATTAATGTTCCCTGTGCAAATACTATCATTGGTGGCCTGTTGCTATCAATGTAACCTGCATGCTGGTTTAATGCCCACTGTGGTTCCATATATGCATGTGTTCTGTTTGTTATTCAAATGTTCAAAAATCTGCTGTTTTGGGTTAATGGGAATACTCATGCATGCTGTTATAACTAATCCTGGAAAGTGGTTACCATTACTAACCAACATCAGTTCTAAAACTGCAATATCA